>NC_057813.1:239056801-239063392 GCF_018294505.1 Triticum aestivum
GCCCCTGACGCCGCCCCGGTCGCGCCCTGCGCCGTCCTCCACCGACGCCACGCCGGATCCGGCCGGATCTGGTCCGGATCCGCCTCCTCCCGGCCTCCCCGACCTCTCCCGCAGCTCCGGCCACCTCTCTCGCCATCTCCGGCGAAGTTCCGGCGAGATTCCGGCCATCCTCGAACTCCGTGCCGCGGTTGACTTTTTCGGAGGGGTATATTTCTCCAAGTCCCAGAATTTTTGTTGTTTTCATGCCATGTTCGATGCATCATATCTCTGCATCTGTAGCTTCGTTTCGTGCGTGTAATATGTCAAATTGTTCGTCTCAACGAGTACTTCATTTCATTCCATTGCATCATTTTCATTTGAGATCATCTTGATGCCCGAAATGCTGTTGGAAGAGTGCTAAGTGATGTTAATCTGCTGAAACTGTTATAACTTGCTCATTTGTCATTTTTGCCATGATTGATGTGTGCATCCTATGAGGTTGATGTCTACATGTGTTTTGATCTATGCCATGCCATCTTTCCAGAGGTGTATGTCATGTATTTTTGTGATTTATGTGCTGAGTGCATCGAGCTTGCTAAGTAGGGTACTTGTTGTTGCTGATTTTAGTCCCTGTTCTGCTGATATTTTATGCCATGTAAACTTGATGCTACAGAGAGATCCATGCTTATTTTGAGATACTTCAGTAAGGATGTTTTGTACATATGGTTATGAGCTATCCATTCATGCCCTTGTTTGCAATTATGGAGTAGTCTAGCATGTCATTTTCGTGCTCTACTTTTGCTTCAAAATGTTTCCTGGCAGATTGTTTACGTGTTATTCAATTTGGCCAAGCTTGCTATAGTTGATCCTTGCATGCTATGGACTTGTTCTTGACTTGGTTTGTTTCATAAACATGTCTTCTTGATGATGCTATGCTTATCTTGTCATGCAATGACTTGTGGTGAGTGAATCGAGCTTGTTAAGTAGTGTACTTGTTGTTGCTGTTTTGCTAGGCTGAATCTGTTATTTCGTGATGTTATATAAACATGTTGCTACTAGTCATTCTATGCATAATGTGGAGATGTTCACTAAATATGTTTTGTTCTACATGCCATGCTATATCCATCCATGCCCTTGGTTGCAATTATAGGTTGCTGTAGCTTGTTCATATCTTGCTCCAAAGTTGCTAAATAATGTTGTTGTTAGCCTGTTAACATTAAGTTCAGTTTTACCATGTGTTTTGCTAGTGATCCATGCACCCTATGATCTTTCTCTTGCCATGCTTAGCTTCATAAACATGCCTTCTTACTGTTGTTTGTCTTGCCATGCCATGTAATGCTCTGTGGTGAGTTGCACAAGCTCATTTACATGTCTTCATAATTCTGTTCGTGTCATGTATGAATCTGTAATATAACTTGCTATGTTTACATGGGTGTCATCATATCTTCTGATCCTTTTTGGCTCTTGGTCAGTAAGGGACTATTATTCTATGGGTTTAGTAGATTCATGCCATGCCTTTGTTTGCCATGTTAAGTTCCTGTAACATGTTGTTTGATAGCTCTAAACATTGCAACCTGATGTTATTTCCTGATAAGTCTGAAACTGTTAATATATGCAATCTTACCATGTCCTTTTGAGCATGTTCTAGTGATTTCTGGAGATAGCTCAGTGTTCATGTTTTGTTATGCTTTACCTGTACTTCATGCCCATGCCTTTTGTTTTCACGTTGAGATGCTGTAGCATGTTGTTTTGATGCTTGCAATATGCCTACTTGCTGTTATGGACAGATTGTTGTTATGACTTGTATAGTGTGTGTGTGTGTGTTGAACCATTGCTCCGTTTTGAGTGTGCTCTGTATGAAACTTGCTTGATTTTGCATGTAGTTTCATATTATCTTGTTGCATCCTTGTTTTGAGGTGTTTGCTTGATGTTTGTATGCATTTTGCATCAATGCCATGTTTAACTTGTTTTGCTCATATCTTCTAGGCCGTAGCTCCGACTTAAATGAATTTTATATGTAACTTGACTAGAATCTCGTGTAGATCATCTTGGTGCATCTTAACTTGCTGTTTAACAACTTGAACATAAGGTTTATTTAGATCTGGACCAATTTTGAAATTTGCATATCAGGACTTACCGGAATTGTTATATGTTGTTCCCGGCCTCATTTAAACTTGTCTTGATGTGTTGCTCTTGTTTGCATCATCCCTTGCCATGCGTAGCTTCATGTAGCTTTGTCATGCATCATACTTGTTGTGCATCATGCCTTGTTCATGTGTGGTGTGTTTACCATGTTGTGTGCTTCTTTTCGATAGTTCCTGTTTCGTTGCGATCGTGAGGATTCGTTCGTCTACGGTTGGTTCGGCTTCATCCGTTCATCTTCTTCATGGACTCGTTCCTCTTCCTTGCAGGATTTCAGGCAAGATGACCGCTACCCTGGATCTCACTACTATCTTTGCCATGCTAGTTGCTTCGTCCTATCGCTATGCTGCGTTACCTATCTTTTGCTCATCAAGCCTCCCATATTGCCATGAACCTCTAACCTTTGACACCTTTCCTACGCAAACCATTGCTTGGCTATGTTACCGCTTTGCTCAGCCCCTCTTATAGCGTTGCTAGTTGCAGGTGAAGTTGAAGATTTCTCCATGGTGGACAGGATTTTGGTTAGGATATCACAATATCTCATATATTATTAATGCATCTATATACTTGGTAAAGGGTGGAAGACTCGGCCTTTTGCCTGGTGTTTTGTTCCACTCTTGCCGCCCTAGTTTCCGTCATACCGGTGTTATGTTCCCGGATTTTGCGTTCCTTACGCGGTCGGGTGATTTATGGGACCCCCTTGACAGTTTGCTTTGAATAAAACTCCTCCAGCAAGGCCCAACCTTGGTTTTACCATTTGCCTCACCACCACCTACCTTTCCCTTGGGTCGGCCAACCCGAGGTTCATCTTTATTCTAGCCCCCCCCCCTGGGCCAGTGCTTGTCTAAGTGTTGGTCCGAACCGAGTAGACTGCGGGGCCCCCTCGGGGAAACTCGAGGTTTGGTTTTACTCGTAGGATGTCTCATCCGGTGTTGCCCTGAGAACGAGATATGTGCAGCTCCTATCGGGATTGTCGGCACATCGGGCGGCTTTGCTGGTCTTGTTTTACCATTGTCGAAATGTCTTGTAAACCGGGATTCCGAGTCTGATCGGGTCTTCCTGGGAGAAGGTTTATCCTTCGTTGATCGCGAGAGCTTATCATGGGCTAAGTTGGGACCCCCCTGCAGGGTATAATCTTTCGAAAGACGTGCCTGCAGTTATAGGCAGATGGGAATTTGTTAATGTCCGGTTGTAGATAACTTGACACCAGATCCGAATTAAAATGCATCAACCGCGTGTGTAGCCATGATGGTCTCTTTTCGGCGGAGTCCGGGAAGTGAACACGGTTTCTGGGTTATGTTTGACGTAAGTAGGAGTTTAGGATCACTTCTTGATCATTACTAGTTGATGACCGTTCTGCTTGTTCTCTTCTCGCTCTTATTGCGTATGTTAGCCACCATATCATGCTTAGTCGCTGCTGCAGCCTCACCACTTTACCCCTTCCTTTCCCATTAAGCTTTGCTAGTCTTGATACCCATGGTAATGGGATTGCTGAGTCCTCGTGGCTCACAGATTACTACAACAACAGTTGCAGGTACAGGTTATACGATGATCATGACGCGAGAGCGATGCTTGCTTGCGTTGAGTTCTTCTTCTGCTTCTTCTTCGATCAGGGGATAGGTTCCAGGTCGACAGCCTGGGCTAGCAGGGTGGATGTCGTTTGAGTTTCTGTTTGTGTTGTCATCCGTAGTCGGATGTTGCTCTAATGTATTGTGATGTTATATTCGTGTGGCATTGTATGCCTTATGTATGTATCCCCATCTATTATGTAATGTTGATGTAATGATATCCATCTTGCAAAAGCGTTTCAGTATGCGGGTCTATCTTTGGTGGGACCTTCGAGTTCCTTTTGGATAGGGTCGCATATTGGGCGTGACAAGTTGGTATCAGAGCCTCGACCGACCCTAGGAGCCCCCTTGATTGATCGTGTAGCTTGGCCGTTGTTGAGTCTAGAAGAAAACTGTTTTCGGAGTCTAGTTATATCGGAGAGTAGGAATTCTTTTTACTCCTCTGCCCCTTCGTCGCTCTGGTGAGAAATCTTGACGTAGGTGTTTTGAATTACTTCTCTTCCCTTTCAAATTTTTCTTTAGGTTCACGCAGTTGGTTTTCCGGTAGTTGTTCCTCAGCTCTTTTTTATCCGGTGCATTTCTCGTCAAGTTGACTCGAGCCTCTTCATCTTTGCCAAGTTTAATCCTCAGTTGTTTTCTTTTCCCACCCGCCCAACCCTTCTTCCTCTCGGAACCGGAGCCTGTAATCGAGTATCCATCCTACTCGTGCGAAGTCTTTGCTTTCTTTCCTTAATGTTTTTCAACCTGTGTTTTCTCTTCAACATATTCGTCGATTTCCCCTTCCAAGTTGCCTTTCTTTTTCCCGCCCTCCCACCCTCTTCTTCCCGGAGTTTGAGTATCTTTCGACCATCTATCTCATTTGTGCGGAGCCTCTTCAGTTTTCGTCAATTATTTCAACCGGTGAATTCTCGTTTTGTTCGTCATTCTTCATCTCTTTTTTTCTTCTTCGGTGGTTTCAATTCAAGTTTTTCGGTAGTGATTATATTCTTTTCCTCGGCTCAAGTGTTTTCCCTGCTCGTTTGCCTCTCACCAGTTTATCCTTCCGGAGTGCTCAAGACATCTCAGGAGATTCGTCTGTGTTCCAATTAATTCGAGGTTGTCACCTCATTCGAATATTTCAATTGTTCCGGTGCTTCATCTATCTGTTCAACAATCCTTTTCAACAGTGTTATCTCTTTAGTGGGCCCATAACCCACAGGTCTTTTCCCAGGATCTTACCTGACTCTTCTAATTTCCCCGGAGTTATTCTCATATTCTTTTCCAAGTCTGACGTAAGTATGATTTCATCAGTCAGATGCCTTTCCAAGATCGATTTCAAATCATTTCATTGTTGGCTCAACCTCTTCGCTTTTCATTTTTTCGGAGTATCTCAGTAATTTTGTTGGTGTTTCTCATCGTCATTTGAAGATTGAAGGAGAGTTTTTCCTCTCAATCTTGCCCGTTCTCTCGAAGTTTCGTGGTTCTAGCTTCATGTTACCCTCTCATTTTGTTCCGTTTGTCAGATATTCTTTCTTACCCATCCGGAGTATTTCAGGAGTTATTTTCTATTTCTTTTCACCGAAGGCCATCATTCCAGCTATCGTTCTCTATTATCCCGGTGCTTCGTTCAAGTGTTCGTTAATCAGCTCATGATCTCTTCGTTCTTTTGCATCTAAATCCCCTCTAGCTTATTTTTTCTTCTAATTCTTCTCGGTGATTCAGTCTTTTTCATCAGTCATTTTCTAATTCTTACGATGGTTCATTCAGATTCTTTTCCTTGTTTATCATATCAATCCATTCGTTCTTTCAATCCTACCGGTGGTTCATGAAGACCTTCTCAAGTTTGCGACATGTCACTTCTCAATCCTTTTCAAGAAGAATAAGTGGTACGTAAAAATCCATTGATTGTCATCAATTTAATTTGATGAAGGATAAGCATACAATAAATCTTATTCTTATTTCATCCAAGTGAGTAATCCCTTCCTACAGAGTTTGTTCTTAATGAATAAATTCTAGTTCCAAGTGTCATTCCATATTCTTAAGTTCATGTTCTTTTCCTTCCATTTTCAGCCGGAGTGCTTCCTAAATCATTTCAGTCTTATTCGTTTCTTTTCTCATTCTAACCACTCCGGTTAGAACGAGTCGCTTCATAGTCTATCTGATTCCGTGAGCTTTTGATTCTTGTAATTCTCGTCCTTCCTCTCTTTTCTCGAGTGCTCTCGATTCTTTGTTTCCTCTCTTGAGTTCTTATTTCACCTCATCCCTTTTCCCTTCCGTCTCAGTCCTAAAATCTCGGGACGAGATCTCTTGTTAGTGGAGGAGTGTTGTAATGCCCCGGATTCGATGCGCCAGGTGTCTGCCAGTTATTCGCCGTAATTGCCATGTCATTTGCTTGTGTGTTGCATTTTATCATGTCATCATGTGCATTTCATTTTGCATACGTGTTCGTCTCATGCATCCGAGCATTTTCCCCGTTGTCCGTTTTGCGATCCGGCACTCCTATGTCATCCGGCGTCCCCATCTTGTCTCCTTTCGTGTGCGGGTGTTAAACTTTCTCGGAATGGCCCGAGGTTTGCCAAGCGGCCTTGGTATAGCACCGGTAGACCGCCTGTCAAGTTTCGTGCCATTTGGAGGTCGTTTGATACTCCAACGGTTAACCGGGTAACCGTGAAGGCCTCTTTTGAGTTGCAGCCCAACACCCCTTCCAAAGTGGCCCAAAACCCATCTAACTACCCTCCATGCTCTCGGTCGTTCGATCACGATCGCGTGGGCGAAAACCGCTCCTCATTTGGACTCTCCTAGCTCCCTCTACCTATAAAACTAGGCCCTCCCCCGAAATTCGCGGATCAAATCGCACACGAAACCCTAATTTTTCCCCTTCCTCCCGCAGCCAGACGCGTCCGCCCACGCCGGACACGTCCGC
>NC_057813.1:239063961-239091330 GCF_018294505.1 Triticum aestivum
CCATGGCGCCCCGCGCCCGCGCCCCTGACGCCGCCTCAGCCGCGCCCTGCGCCGTCCTCCGCTGCCGCCACGCCAGATCCGGCCGGATCTTGTTCGGATCCGCCTCCTCCCGGCCTTCCCGACCTCTCCCGCAGCTCCGGCCACCTCTCTTGCCATCTCCGGCGAAGTTCCGGCGAGATTCCGGCCATCCTCGAACTCCGTGCCGCGGTTGACTTTTTCGGAGGGGTATATTTCTCCAAGTCCCAGAATTTTTGTTGTTTTCATGCCATGTTCGATGCATCATATCTCTGCATCTGTAGCTTCGTTTCGTGCGTGTGATATGTCAAATTGTTTGTCTCAACGAGTACTTCATTTCATTCCATTGCATCATTTTCATTTGAGATCATCTTGATGCCCGAAATGCTGTTGGAAGAGTGCTAAGTGATGTTAATCTGCTGAAACTGTTATAACTTGCTCATTTGTCATTTTTGCCATGATTGATGTGTGCATCCTATGAGGTTGATGTCTACATGTGTTTTGATCTATGCCATGCCATCTTTCCAGAGGTGTATGCCATGTATTTTTGTGATTTGTGTGCTGAGTGCATCGAGCTTGCTAAGTAGGGTACTTGCTGTTGCTGATTTTAGTCCCTGTTCTGCTGATATTTTATGCCATGTAAACTTGATGCTACAGAGAGATCCATGCTTATTTTGAGATACTTCAGTAAGGATGTTTTGTACATATGGTTATGAGCTATCCACTCGTGCCCTTGTTTGCAATTATGGAGTAGTCTAGCATGTCATTTTCGTGCTCTACTTTTGCTTCAAAATATTTCTTGGTCGATTGATTACGTGTTATTCAATTTGGCCAAGCTTGCTATAGTTGATCCTTGCATACTATGGACTTGTTCTTGACTTGGTTTGTTTCATAAACATGTCTTCTTAATGATGCTACGCTTATCTTGTCATGCAATTACTTGTGGTGAGTGAATCGAGCTTGTTAAGTAGTGTACTTGTTGTTGCTGTTTTGCTAGGCTGAATCTGTTATTTCGTGATGTTATATAAACATGTTGCTACTAGTCATTCTATGCATAATCTGGAGATGTTCACTAAATATGTTTTGTTCTACATGCCATGCTATATCCATCCATGCCCTTGGTTGCAATTATAGGTTGCTGTAGCTTGTTCATATCTTGCTCCAAAGTTGCTAAATAATGTTGTTGTTAGCCTGTTAACATTAAGTTCAGTTTTACCATGTGTTTTGCTAGTGACCATGCACCCTATGATCTTTCTCTTGCCATGCTTAGCTTCATAAACATGCCTTCTTACTGTTGGTTGTCTTGCCATGCCATGTAATGCTCTGTGGTGAGTTGCACAAGCTCATTTACATGTCTTCATAATTCTGTTCGTGTCATGTATGAATCTGTAATATAACTTGCTATGTTTACATGGGTGTCATCATATCTTCTGATCCTTTTTGGCTCTTGGTCAGTAAGGGACTATTGTTCTATGGGTTTAGTAGATTCATGCCATGCCTTTGTTTGCCATGTTAAGTTCCTGTAACATGTTGTTTGATAGCTCTAAACATTGCAACCTGATGTTATTTCCTGATAAGTCTGAAACTGTTAATATATGCAATCTTACCATGTCCTTTTGAGCATGTTCTAGTGATTTCTGGAGATAGCTCAGTGTTCATGTTTTGTTATGCTTTACCTGTACTTCATGCCCATGCCTTTTGTTTTCACGTTGAGATGATGTAGCATGTTGTTTTGATGCTTGCAATATGCCTACTTGCTGTTATGGACAGATTGTTGTTATGACTTGTATAGTGTGTGTGTGTGTGTTGAACCGTTGCTCCGTTTTGAGTGTGCTCTGTATGAAACTTGCTTGATTTTGCATGTAGTTTCATATTATCTTGTTGCATCCTTGTTTTGAGGTGTTTGCTTGATGTTTGTATGCATTTTGCATCAATGCCATGTTTAACTTGTTTTGCTCATATCTTCTAGGCCGTAGCTCCGAATTAAATGAATTTTATATGTAACTTGACTAGAATCTCGTGTAGATCATCTTGGTGCATCTTAACTTGCTGTTTAACAACTTGAACATAAGGTTTATTTAGATCTGGACCAATTTTGAAATTTGCATATCAGGACTTACCGGAATTGTTATATGTTGTTCCCGGCCTCATTTAAACTTGTCTTGATGTGTTGCTCTTGTTTGCATCATCCCTTGCCATGCGTAGCTTCATGTAGCTTTGTCATGCATCATACTTGTTGTGCATCATGCCTTGTTCATGTGTGGTGTGTTTACCATGTTGTGTGCTTCTTTTCGATAGTTCCTGTTTCGTTGCGATCGTGAGGATTCGTTCGTCTACGGTTGGTTCGGCTTCATCCGTTCATCTTCTTCATGGACTCGTTCCTCTTCCTTGCAGGATTTCAGGCAAGATGACCGCTACCCTGGATCTCACTACTATCTTTGCCATGCTAGTTGCTTCGTCCTATCGCTATGCTGCGTTACCTATCTTTTGCTCATCAAGCCTCCCATATTGCCATGAACCTCTAACCTTTGACACCTTTCCTACGCAAACCATTGCTTGGCTATGTTACCACTTTGCTCAGCCCCTCTTATAGCGTTGCTAGTTTCAGGTGAAGTTGAAGATTTCTCCATGGTGGACAGGATTTTGGTTAGGATATCACAATATCTCATATATTATTAATGCATCTATATACTTGGTAAAGGGTGGAAGACTCGGCCTTTTGCCTGGTGTTTTGTTCCACTCTTGCCGCCCTAGTTTCCGTCATACCGGTGTTATGTTTCCGGATTTTGCGTTCCTTACGCGGTCGGGTGATTTATGGGACCCCCTTGACAGTTTGCTTTGAATAAAACTCCTCCGGCAAGGCCCAACCTTGGTTTTACCATTTTCCTCACCACCACCTACCTTTCCCTTGGGTCGGCCAACCCGAGGGTCATCTTTATTCTAGCCCCCCCCCCCCCGGGCTAGTGCTTGTCTAAGTGATGGTCCGAACCGAGTAGACTGCGGGGCCCCCTCGGGGAAACTCGAGGTTTGGTTTTACTCGTAGGATGTCTCATCCGGTGTTGCCCTGAGAATGAGATATGTGCAGCTCCTATCGGGATTGTCGGCACATCGGGCGGCTTTGCTGGTCTTGTTTTACCATTGTCGAAATGTCTTGTAAACCGGGATTCCGAGTCTGATCGGGTCTTCTTGGGAGAAGGTTTATCCTTCGTTGATCGCGAGAGCTTATCATGGGCTAAGTTGGGACACCCCTGCAGGGTATAATCTTTCGAAAGCCGTGCATGCGGTTATAGGTAGATGGGAATTTGTTAATGTCCGGTTGTAGATAACTTGACACTAGATCCGAATTAAAATGCATCAACTGCGTGTGTAGCCGTGATGGTCTCTTTTCGGCGGAGTCCGGGAAGTGAACACGGTTTCTGGGTTATGTTTGACGTAAGTAGGAGTTTAGGATCACTTCTTGATCATTACTAGTTGATGACCGTTCTGCTTGTTCTCTTCTCGCTCTTATTGCGTATGTTAGCCACCATATCATGCTTAGTCGCTGCTGCAGCCTCACCACTTTACCCCTTCCTTTCCCATTAAGCTTTGCTAGTCTTAATACCCATGGTAATGGGATTGCTGAGTCCTCGTGGCTCACAGATTACTACAACAACAGTTGCAGGTACAGGTTATACGATGATCATGACGCGAGAGCGATGCTTGCTTGCGTTGAGTTCTTCTTCTGCTTCTTCTTCGATCAGGGGATAGGTTCCAGGTCGGCAGCTTGGGCTAGCAGGGTGGATGTCGTTTGAGTTTCTGTTTGTGTTGTCATCCATAGTCGGATGTTGCTCTAATGTATTGTGATGTTGTATTCGTGTGGCATTGTATGCCTTATGTATGTATCCCCATCTATTATGTAATGTTGATGTAATGGTATCCACCTTGCAAATGCGTTTCAATATGCGGGTCTATCCTTGGTGGGACCTTCGAGTTCCTTTTGGATAGGGTCGCATATTGGGCGTGACAGTATTGGATACCGACGATCGAATCTCGGGCAAGTAACATACCGATGACAAAGGGAACAACGGGAATAGAGGAGAGAGGCCGAAAGGAAGGAGGGGCACAGCCCCCCTCTGGTCCGAATTGGACAAGGGATGCAGCCCCCTTTTCCTTCCTCCTCTCCCCCTCTTTCCTTCTCTCCTACTCCAACAAGGAAGGGGGGGTCCTACTCCCGGTGGGAGGAGGACTCCTCCTGGCGCGCCCCTCCTGGCCGGCCGAACCCCTCCCCCTGGCTCCTTTATATACGGGGGCAGGGGGGCACCTCTAGGCACAACAACACAAGTTGATCTACGGATCGTTCCTTAGCCGTGTGCGGTGCCCCCCTCCACCATATTCCACCTCGGTCATATCGTCGCGGAGTTTAGGCGAAGCCCTGCGCCGGTAGAGCATCATCATCGTCACCATGCCGTCGTGCTGACGGAACTCGGAGATTTGCTGGATCGGAGCACGAAGATCGTCATCGAGCTAAACGTGTACTGAACTCGGAGGCCCCGTACGTTCGGTGCTTGGATCGGTCGGATCGTGAAGACGTACGACTACATCAACCGCGTTGTGCTAACGCTTCCGCTTACGGTCTATGAGGGTACGTGGACGAACACTCTCCCCTCTCGTTGCTATGCCATCACCATGATCTTGCGTGTGCGTAGGAAATTTTTTGAAATTATTACGTTCCCCAACAAACACATGTCTACGGTTAGGAAATATAACCTTCTTTGATTAACGAGCTAGTCAAGTAGAGGCATACTCGGGACACTATGTTTTGTCTATGTATTCACACATGTACTAAGTTTCTGGTTAATACAATTCTAGCATGAATTATCATGAAATAAGGAAATAAATAGTAACTTTATTATTGCCTCTAGGCATATTTCCTTCAGTGTCGGGGGTATGAACCATAGAAAAGTTGGAATACATTAGATATTACACCAATATAAATAAAGAATGAGTTCACAACAGTACCGAAAGTGGTGATTTATTTTCTTATACTAACACAGCTTATGAGATTTTCTGTTGAGTTTTGTGTTTTGAAGTTTTCATGTTTGGGTAAGGATTTGATGGAGTATGGAATAAGGAGTGGTGTCGGTGTCAAAACCGGCAGATCTCGGGTAGGGGGTCCCGAACTATGCGTCTAGGCGGATGGTAACAGGAGACAAGGGACACGATGTTTTTACCCAGGTTCGGGCCCTCTCGATGGAGGTAAAACCTTACTCCTGCTTGATTAATATTGATGATATGGGTAGTACAAGAGTAGATCTACCACGAGATCAGAGAGGCTAAACCCTAGAAGCTAGCCTATGGTATGATTGTTGTTCGTCCTAAGGACTAAAACCCTCCGGTTTATATAGACACCGGAGAGGGCTAGGGTTACACAGAGTCGGTTACAATGGTAGGAGATCTACATATCCGTATCGCCAAGCTTGCCTTCCATGCCAAGGAAAGTCCCATCCGGACACGGGACGGAGTCTTCAATCTTGTATCTTCATAGTCTTGGAGTCCGACCGACGGTGATAGTTCGGCTATCCGGACACCCCCTAGTCCAGGACTCCCTCAGTAGCCCCCGAACCAGGCTTCAATGACGATGAGTCCGGCGCGTAGATTATCTTCGGCATTGCGAGGCGGGTTCTTCTCCAAATTCCATGTACTTGTCGAATAGTGTCCGACTTCTTATAAATGTTGCGCTCCTTGGATTCCACGCCCAATAATGGCCATCTTCCACGTGTCGAACGAATGCGAAAAGCCAGGGTATTTTTACACTTTGCCCCCTAGCTGCGCAAATGAGCTGCCTATAAAAAGATACGAGGATCTAGATCTGAATCACACCATCCTCCTTCCGCAAGTATTCATCGGAGCGCCTCTGACAAAAATCCATTCCATCATGGACAATCGACGCGGATCCTCCTCTCGCGCTCCCAGCCCTCAGCCTGGAGATTGGGAGAGATGCTCAGTCTCGCATAGTGAGTTAGTGACGCTCCAAGTCGAGGGATTTCTTCCCCCAGCCTTTATGGTTCTGGTTCGAGCCGGACTCGCCACCTACAAGGGCGGAAAGCAGGTGGAGAGCGTCCCCAATCCCTCCAAAGGAGAGCGGGTATGCTTTGTCCCTTATCTAATAAGAGGACTCGGATTTCCCATACATCTGTTTCTTCGGGGGCTCCTGGAGTTCTATGGCCTCCAGCTGCACCACCTTACGCCTGCCTCCATTCTGCACATCGCGGGCTTTGTGCCCCTTTGCGAGTTGTTATTGGGCGTCGAGGCTCATTTTGCGCTGTGGAAGAGATTATTCTGCCTCGTACCCCGTTCTCATGAGGGGTCAATATATCAAGTGGGCGGAGCCGAACTATGGTGCATCGCCGGGACCGGATATCTATCCGGAACCCCGAAGAAGGCGTCCGAAGACTGGCCTTCGGAATGGTTTTATATAGAAGACGCCCCGCTACCGGATCCAGTTCGGATCGGCCTCCCGGTGTTCAGTAATGCTCCTCTGAAGAAACGCCTAAGTTGGTGTCCGCGGAGCCCTCAACGGGAGAATGACAAGGACGTCCTGTACCTGATGGGCCGAATAAGATTATTGGCTCATTCCTGACCATGATTGGGGTCATGTCCACATGCATTATGCGGGGGGTGCAGCCGCTCCAGTATAGGGGCCACCGCATGTGGGATTTCAACGGGGAGGATGATGCCACCCGCCATGGCCGTAAGGGGCCGGGATCGGTTGCCGATCTGGTGAAGATCTTGTCCGCCCTGTACAAAGGGGAAAAGGAGGATTTTCTCCGTGTCAGTCCACTGAACGGGTTTTCTATGAACAATCCTCGAAGCTGGGTAAGCGGGCATTTCCCTTTTGCCTATTCGATCCACATTCCCATGGTTAACTATCTCATTTTGTGACTTTGACGCAGAAACTGCGCCGGGCTGTAGAGGATATACACAGCCCGCCTCCACAACCCAAGGATCTGGAACGGTCCCTCGATCCGGCCTCCGAGGAGGATCCGGACATAAAGGTGGAGCTGATCGATGGGGTGTTCCACCAACTTAGCATCGACAATGCTTTGGTCGCCATTACGGCTGACTACCCCGGAATATTTCCGGCTTCCCAGGTAACTGTGACCGAAGTCCTGATACCATGACCCATCCATGCTTATTTCTGATCACCGCATACCAATGGTGTTCCGCAGGAGGTGCCCTTAAGGCGGGAAACCGAGCCCGCGGCGGCTGGCCAACAAGGGGCAGCTCGGCCCAGCAGGCGGAAAAGAAGTGCGGTGCGGATCGAGACGTTGCTGCAACGGTATGGCGCGCCACCGTGTTTCAAGGAAAGATTCCTGGAAGGCATACTAACGCTCGTGGTGTTTTCAGGAGAAAGAGCGCTTGCCGGACTGTGTCTGGAGAGGTTGCCAATCGAGCCTCCCCGGCCAGGCTCCAACGCCAGGTCCGGAAGGGGAGACGAACACAAGGCACGCGTCGGATGCTCCTCCAACGGAGGATGCCGACAGATTGCCCGCCACCAGATCTGAGGTGGAGAGCGCCATGAATCATAGGCGCCGCCGGACAATTCTTCGTGACGCATGTTTCTCCCAAGAGGCATTAAATGCCTTTAATTCGGGAGATGCCCACCTCCGTGCCGCTCAAGATGGTCTAGCCAGAGCCACGGAGCAGTATGTGAAAGACATACGGGTGAGGAATTTTGACAGTTATATATGCCAGTAGCCCCCGAGACTTAAAATAGTTAGAATAACTGATTTAAGGATCATTTGTTATGCAGGATTTTACAGAGAAGAATACCCACCTGTCCCAGGAGCTTCAAGAGTGCAAGGCCCAACTTGAGGCCGCACTAGCCGCCCCAGGGGGAGCCACAAAGACCCCCTCCGGTAATATATATTTCGAAAGACAAGTAGTTTGTGAAGTGCGGCGTGTGTATAATTCTGACAATAATATTGTAGATGGCGCCGGACAAGATCCGGACAGGCAACACCTACTGTGCCAGCTAAAGGCCGGCGAGAAGGTGCTTACAAGGGTGCGGCAAGAGAAAAATAACCTCCAAGATGCCAACACCCAGCTGGGCGAGGAACTAAAAGATGTTCGGGCCCAGCTGTCTGACTCCGTGAAGGAGAATCGGCGGCTTCGTCGTGGCATATATAGTAAGTGCTTGAGCGAATCTTTTGAAAAGAAGAGTTCGGCGAGGAAGTCGATTAACATATATATGTCTGTAGGTATGCTCACAGGTCGTCCTGCAGAGGAAATGCCCGGTTCAACGGGTGACCTACTTCCCGAGCTGCTGCAACTGCACGAACGAGTTCGGCGGGTGATGAGCGGCGTCGCCCAGGCCTTGTGGCCATCCATCTCCCTACCTGAAGGTCTTGGAGAGCTTGCAGAGAAGCTTCAGGGAGCATGGCGGCGCTTCCGGCTATGGAAGATATTGGCCTGCCGTCAAGGCGCCAGGGAGGCCTGGGACATGGTGAAGACGCGGTACACGAAGGCTGACCCGAACCACATGGTCGAGGTTGGACCTGTGGGGCCTAATGGGAAGGAGATCCCTGTGAGCTTAGTGTACGGCCAAGTAGAGTTGGCCGCAAAGTATTCCCAGCGGGACTGTAAACTAGACAGCCTATTAGATGGTATTGAATAGGAATACAATCAGTCAATTTGACTATGTAATTGAAAATGACATGTAAAATGCCTTCTAGCCGGATTGTAGATCGTTTGTCGTAGCGGACCTTTTCGCTTCAACCTGGGGACCCGACAGTCCGGAGTGTGTCCGAATACCCTCGCGGTTATATAAAAAACCGGGGCATGCGTGGAGACCAGGCGTAGGGGTCATTAGTGCTTTATCAGAAAAGTGCCCAACTAGTTATGTTATATTACATGGTTAGTAAGAAACATCTTCCAGGGAGAATAGTTCTGTTAGGGCTTCCTTTCCCTGGGAGGCATGCCCTAAAGTGCATGTCCGGACTGCGAAAAAAGCAGGAAAGCATCTGGGGGTAGATAAATAAATAGGTAAGAAATCATCTTTTAATTCACCGACCGAATATTCCCTTAAGAACGCTAGCTTTCGGCTTCACCCAGTCTGAGGTACACATCTGGCTGACCCGGCAGTAACAATCGCAGAGGTGCTCCCTTTACCTCCTAGCCGAACAATCGGGGACGTAGGGGTAAGCACAGGAGCCAGGCAACCCAGCTTGGCCAAAACTTAAGTCATATCGATGCATATAATGGTGAATAAAAGGTACATGCGGAAGTGTGACACATGTGTTGGGCATAAAGCCCGTATAAATAAGCTTCTGTTAAAGAAGCCCCCAGGTATAT
Organism: Triticum aestivum; assembly: GCF_018294505.1. Classification (NCBI taxonomy): domain Eukaryota; kingdom Viridiplantae; phylum Streptophyta; class Magnoliopsida; order Poales; family Poaceae; genus Triticum; species Triticum aestivum. The sequence continues at coordinate 239,073,310 of NC_057813.1, forward strand.
TGAGTGCGAGTAGCACGTCAAGTGTGTGCGAACAATGCGCAGGCGAGCCTCCAAAGGCTTTGAGAAAAAGGGGGGAGAAGGAGAGAAATAAAAGACAGCTAAAGTATAAAATGTAGACGGAGGAAGGAGACGAACTCAAAGTCCGGCGCTAGGCGTAGAATCTTCGGAGACGGGTTGCGTTCCATGGGTTCGGCTCGAGTCGGTTATCCGATGCGTTTCGCAGATTGTACGCTCCGCCGGTCAGGACTTGGTCGATGATGAAGGGACCTTCCCATTTGGGCTTGAGTTTGTCCTTGTTCTTGTCCGGCAGGCGTAGAACTAGCTTGCCAACATTGTAAGTTTTGGCCCGTACTTCTCTGCTTTGATATCTTCGAGCCTGCTGTTGATAGAATGCGGAACAAGCTTTTGCCACGTCGCGCTCCTCCTCTAAGGCATCCAAAATGTCCTACCGATCCAGCTCGGCTTCTCTTTCTTCGTACATGCGCACGCGAAGTGAGTCATGAATTATGTCGCAGGGCAAAACTGCCTCTGCGCCGTATACCATAAAAAATGGTGTGAATCCGGTAGTGCGATTCGGCGTGGTCCGCAGCCCCCAGAGTACGAAGTCGAGCTCCTCTACCCAGTGCGTGTTAGATTCCTTAAGGGACCGCACTAGTTTGGGTTTGATGCCGCTCATGATTAGACCATTTGCTCGCTCGACTTGACCATTAGTTTGAGGGTGATAGACTGAAGCGTAGTCGAGCTTGATGCCCATGTTTTTGCACCAGAGTTTAACCTCATTGGCCGTGAAGTTCGTGTCGTTATCAGTGATGATGCTATGGGGGACGCCGTAACGGTGTACTACCCCTGATATGAAGTCTATCACGGGTCCGGATTCGGCCGTCTTAACTGGCTTGGCTTCTATCCATTTGGTGAATTTATCCACCATGACCAATAGGTATTTTTGCTTGTGGGTTCCTCCTTTAAGGGGTCCAACCATGTCAAGCCCCCAGACCGCGAACGGCCAGGTGATGGGTATAGTTTTGAGGGTGGTGGGTGGCATGTGGCTTTGATTAGCAAAGAGCTGGCAACCGACGCATCGTTGTACTAAGTCCTGAGCATCTGCCCAGGCCGTCGGCCAATAAAATCATGTACGGAAGGCCTTGCTTACAAGGGCCCAGGCTGCGGCGTGGTGCCCACCGAGTCCGGCGTGAATTTCAGCCAGACGATTTCGCCCTTCCTCTTCGGAGATACACCTTTGAAGGACTCCGGTTGTGCTTTTCTTATAAATCTCTCCCTCATGGACCTTATAGGCTTTAGATCACCGTACTATGCAGCAGGCCTCGTTTTGGTCCTCGGGAAGTTCCTGCCTAGTTAAGTAGGCTAGGAATGGCTCGGTCCACGGGGCAATGACTGCCATTATTTCGTGGGCTGAAGGTGTTATTTCATTGGTAGAACCGCCGATTGTGTCAGAAAGTTCGGTGTTGGGCGGCACTGTTGTGTTCGGATTGTTGTTTCCGGACTGCCCTTCCCATAGTACGGATGGCTTGAAAAGCCGTTCCAGGAAGATGTTGGGAGGGACGGCATCGTGCCTTGTGCCGATGCGTGCCAATACGTCTGCCGCCTGGTTATTATCCCGGGCTATATGGTGAAATTCGAGCCCTTCAAACCGAGCTGACATTTTTAGGACGGCGTTACGGTAAGCTGCCATTTTCGGATCCTTGGCATCGAAGTCTCCATTTATTTGGGATATAGCGAGGTTCGAATCCCCACGCACCTCTAGGCGTTTAATGCCCATGGAGACCGCCATCCGGAGGCCATGTAGAAGGGCCTCGTATTCGGCTGTGTTGTTGGAGTCCATGTACATTATCTGGAGTACGTATTGGACTGTGTCCCCGGTTGGGGACGTCAGGACGACGCCAGCCCCCAGTCCGGCCAACATTTTCGAGCCGTCGAAGTGCATAATCCAATTGGAGTATGCGCCGTACTCTTTAGGGAGTTCGGCTTCAGTCCATTCGGCGACGAAGTCAGCCAAAACTTGCGACTTGATAGCTCGCCGTGGTTTATAGGTTATGTCGAATGGGAGGAGCTCAATGGCCCATTTGGCAATCCGGCATGTTGCGTCGCGGTTGTTTATAATGTCATTAAGAGGTATTTCGGAGGCTACTGTTATCGAACACTCTTGGAAGTAGTGTCGCAGCTTCCGGGATGCCATGAACACCGCGTACGCTATCTTTTGATAATGTGGATACCGGGACTTGCATGGAGTTAGGACAGTGGACACATAGTAAACTGGTTTTTGAAGAGGAAACTTGTGTCCGTCCATTTCTCGTTCAACGACGAGCACCGCGCTTACAACTTGATGTGTTGCCGCGATATATAATAACATTGGTTCACCCAAGTTGGGCGCGGCCAGGACCGGATTTTTTGCCAATATGGCTTTGATTTCTTCGAGTCTGGCCGTGGCGGCATCCGTCCACTCGAAGTGTTCGGTGGGCCAGAGGAGGCGATAAAGGGGTAATGCCTTTTCTCCTAAATGTGAGATAAAGCGGCTTAGAGCCGCCACGCATCCAGTCAATTTTTGTATTTGCTTGAGGTCTTTTGGGATATCCAATTGTGACAGAGCTCGGATCTTGGCTGGGTTTGCTTCAATTCCTCTACCGGATACAATGAAGCCCAAGAGCTTTCCGGCTGGTACGCCGAAAACGCATTTTTCCGAGTTGAGCTTAATGTCATATGCTCGGAGATTGTCGAATGTGAGCCTCAAGTCGTCTACTAGAGTTTCGACATGCTTGGATTTGACGACCACATCATCTACGTATGCCTCCACTGTTTTGCCGATCTAGTTTGCCAGACATGTCTGAATCATGCGCTGATATGTTGCGCCGGCGTTTTTGAGCCCGAAGGGCATTGTGTTGAAGCAAAATGGGCCGTATGGAATGATGAATGCCGTTGCGGCTTGTTCTGGCTCTGCCATCTTAATTTGGTGGTAGCCGGAGTATGCATCGAGGAAGCACAATGAATCGTGCCCTACGGTAGCGTCGATAATTTGATCGATGCGGGGAAGGGGGAAGGGATCCTTTGGGCAAGCCTTGTTAAGGTCCTTGAAATCGACACACAGGCGCCAGGATTTGTCCTTCTTTGGTACCATTACCAAGTTTGCTAGCCAGTCCGGATGTTTTATATCTCTGATGAATCTGGCCTCCAATAGTTTGGCTAGTCCTCTCCTATTGCCTGCTCTTGGGTTCGGAAAATCGCCGAAGAGCCTGTTTGACTGGCTTGAATCCTTTTAGGATATTTAGGCTGTGCTCGGCCAGCCATCGTGGGGTTCCTGGCATGTCTGAAGGGTGCCAGGCAAAAATGTCCCAATTTTCCCGTAGGAATTCTCGTAGTGCGGCGGTCTACATCAGGGTTTAATTGTGCCCCGATGGAGGCCGTCTTTGTAGGGTCCGTTGGATGGACTTGGAATTTGACTATTTCGTCCGCTGGCTTAAAAGAGGTGGACTTGGATCTTTTATCGAGTATCACATCGTCCCTATTCACCGTGGAGCGCAGCACGGTGAGTTCCTCGACCGCTAGGGCTTCGGATAGTGCCTCTAGGGCTAGTGCAGCTGTCTTATTTTCAGCGCGGAGTGCTATGTCCGGATCACTGGCAAGGATGATGATTCCGTTGGGCCTGGGCATTTTGAGTTTCATGTACCCGTAATGGGGTATAGCTTGAAAAATTGTGAATGCCTCTCGCCCTAATAAAGCGTGATATCCACTGCTAAACGGGGCCACTTGGAACGTGACCTCCTCGGACCTGTAATTGTCCGGAGAACCGAACACCACATCCAGTGTGATTTTTCCTGTGCAGCATGCTTCCCGACTAGGGATTATTCCTCTAAAGGTTGTGCTGCTTCGCTCAATGCAGCTCTAGTCTATTTCCATTTTTTGAAGGGTTTCCTCGTAAATGAGGTTTAATTCGCTGCCGCCGTCCATGAGTACCTTAGTAAGGCGAAAGCCGTCCACTATTGGGCTGTGGACCAATGCGGCTGGTGCTCGGGCTGTTCGGAATTTAGGTTCGTCACTGGCGTTGAAGGTAATAGCCGTGTCACTCCATGAATTTATTATTGCTACTTGGTAGACTTCGGCAAGGCTGCGGAGTGTTCGTTTCCGCATATTATTTGATGCGAAAGTCTCAAAGACTGTTGATACCGTACTGGTATTGCTGGGTTGGTTCTCTGGAGCTAGAAGCTCTTCGCCACTTTTGGCCACCTGTCGTAGTATCCAACATGCTCGAAGGCTATGAGTTGGAGTGGCGCCCTCTGTACTATGAATTTTACAGGGTCCATTGAGCCATCCCTCCAGTACAGTTCCGTGCCCTTTAGGGGTTTTTTGCTTTTTGGTATTTAACCCGGGTGCCTGGCGATGATGCATCCTTTTATTTCGGACTAGGGTTGTATTCGGAGCCGGATTATCCCAAAATTTGGTTTCGATTTTCCAGGCGCTCTCCATCGCACAGTACTTTCGTACTATGGACGCCAAGTCGGCAAAGTGTGTAATTTCACGATGACTTATGGCGTTTATGATTCCCTTGTCCGTGCAATTATTGCAGAAAATTGAAATTGCGTCTTCCTCACGGCAGTCCTTTATCCTGTCCATAACCAGGAGGAATATGGCCCAGTAATGGTGTACTGTTTCAGCGGGCTCTTGCCGGATTTGGGATAGATCGCTTATGTTTGGGTGGGCAGGTGGAATTAAATTCAGAACCCCGTCCAATCTAAGACTCAAGGGCCAAAAAGTTTCCGAACTTGGAAGCTTGGGTTTTTGGATATTGTCCAATAAATCCCGCCCGCTGCCTGACTTTAGGTTCAGGACTTGATCAACGTCCGTCCCTCCACGGAAATCCGGCATGGAGGGGTCAGGAATCCGGACATAACTAGTCCTTAATATAGAAGAAGAGTCGTCGTACTGTTCCTCCACCACAGCGACGTGGTGGGTAGCCTGGGGAGAGTTGATCTTTCTCAGATCGGTTTTAGGCCCGATCTGATCATAGTTTGTAGTGACTCCCAGGGCGGCGATGCGATCCAAGAGCTCGTTTAAGGAGGAGAGCTCCATCGGATCTAGCTGCTCGGCAAGTTCCGAGTTGACGTGAAGATTGCTTTGGATGACCCGAGAAGTCATCGTCGGCGCGGCGGCCGAATAGGCGGTCATAAGAAAACCGCCTAGCCGGAGAGTTTGGCCGATGGCCAAATCTCTTTTAGCAACGGCGCCGTCTTTAAAGACGGGACGAGGCATCCTTCCTGATGGCGACGGCACAGAGGAACTCTCAATGAAAGCACCAATGTCGGTGTCAAAACCGGCGGATCTCGGGTAGGGGGTCCCGAACTGTGCCTCTAGGCGGATGGTAATAGGAGACAAGGGACACGATGTTTTTACCCAGGTTCGGGCCCTCTCGGTGGAGGTAAAACCCTACTCCTGCTTGATTAATATTGATGATATGGGTAGTACAAGAGTAGATCTACCACGAGATCAGAGAGGCTAAACCCTAGAAGCTAGCCTATGGTATGTTTGTTGTTCGTCCTACGGACTAAAACCCTCCGGTTTATATAGACACCGGAGAGGGCTAGGGTTACACAGAGTCGGTTACAATGGTAGGAGATCTACATATCCGTATCGCCAAGCTTGCCTTCCACGCCAAGGAAAGTCCCATCTGGACACGGGACGGAGTCTTCAATCTTGTATCTTCGTAGTCTTGGAGTCCGGCCGACGGTGATAGTTCGGCTATCCGGACACCCCCTAGTCCAGGACTCCCTCAAGTGGCAAGAGCCTAAGCTTGGGGATGCCCAAGGCGCCCCAAGGTAAAATTAAAGGACAACCAAGAGCCTAAGCTTGGGGATGCCCCGGAAGGCATACCCTCTTTCGTCTTTGTTTATCGGTAACTTTACTTGAGGCTTTATTTTTATTCACCACATGATATGTGTTTTGATTGGAGCGTCTTGTATGATATGAGTCTTTATTTTTTAGTTCACCACAATCATCCTTTCTGTACAAACCTTTTGAGAGGGACACACATGAATCATGATCTATTAGAATGTACTCTATGTGCTTCACTTATATCTTTTGAGCTAGGCAATTTTGCTCTAGTGCTTCACTTATATCTTTTTAGAGCACGGCGGTGGCTTTATTTTGTAGAAATTGTTGAACTCTCATGCTTCACTTATATTATTTTGAGAATCTTTATAAACAGCATGGTAATTTGCTTTGGTTATGAATTTAGTCCTAATATGATAGGCATCCAAGAGGGGTATAATAAAAACTTTCATATAAAGTGCATTGAATACTACGGGAAGTTTGACTCCTTATGATTGTTTTGAGATATAGAGATGGTGATATTAAAGTCATGCTAGTGGGTAATTGTGAATTGGAGAAATACTTGTGTTAAAGTTTGTGATTCCAGTAGCATGCACGTATGGTGAACCGTTATGTGACGAAGGCGGAGCATAATTTATTTATTGATTGTCTTCCTTATGAGTGGCGGTCGGGGACGAGTGATGGTCTTTTCCTACCAATCTATCCTCCTAGGAGCATGCGCGTAGTACTTGGTTTTGATGACTAATAGATTTTTTCAATAAGTATGTGAGTTCTTTATGACTAATGTTGAGTCCATGGATTATACGCACTCTCACCCTTCCACCATTGCTAGCCTCTCTAGTGCCGAGCAACTTTCATCGGTACCATACACCCACCATATACCTTCCTCAAAACAGCCATCATACCTATCTACTATGGCATTTCCATAGCCATTCCGAGATATATTGCCATGCAACTTTCCACCGTTCCATTTTATTATGACACGTTCCATCATTGTCATATTGCTTTGCATGATCATGTAGTTCGCATCGTATTTGTGGCAAAACCAACTTTCATAATTCTTTCATACATGTAACTCTTGAGTCATTACACATCCCGGTACATCACTGGAGGCATTCATATAGAGTCATATTTTGTTCTAAGTATTGAGTTGTAATTCTTGAGTTGTAAGTAAATAAAAGTGTGATGATCATCATTATTAGAGCATTGTCCCATGTGAGGAAAGGATGATGGAAGCTATGATTCCCCCACAAGTCGGGATGAGTCTCCGGACTTTACAAAATAATAAAAGAGGCCAAAGAAGCCCACCCAAAAAATGAGAGAGAAAGAGAGAAGGAGTAATGTTACTATCCTTTTTCCACACTTGTGCTTCAAAATAGCACCATGATCTTCATGATAGAGAGTCTCCTATGTTGTCACTTTCATATACTGGTGGGAATTTTTCATTATAGAACTTGGCTTGTATATTTCAACGATGGGCTTCCTCAAATTGACATAGGTCTTCATGAGCAAGCAAGTCGGATGCACACCCACTTAGTTTTCTTTTGAGCTTTCATAAACTTGTAGCTCTAGTGCATCTGTTGCATGGCAATCCCTACTCACTCACATTGATATCTATTAATGGGCATCTCCATAGCCCGTTGATACGCCTAGTTGATGTGAGACTATCTCCCTCTTTTTTGTCATATCCGCAACCACCATATTCTATTCCACTTATAGTGCTATGTCCATGACTCACTCTCATGTATTGCGTGAAAGTTGAAAAGGTTTGGGAACACCAAAAGTATGAAACAATTGCTTGGCTTGTCATCGAGGTTGTGCATGATTTGAATATTTTGTGTGATGAATATGGAGCATAGCCAGACTATATGATTTTGTAAGGATAAGCTTTCTTTGGCCATGTTAGAGAAGACATAATTGTCTTGTTAGTATGCTTGAAGTATTATTGTTCTTATGTCAATATAAACTTTTATTTTGAATCTTATGGATCCAAACATTCATGCCACAATAAAGAAAATTACATGGATAAATATGTTAGGTAGCATTTCACATTAATTTTTTTGTTTTTATCACCTACTCAAGGACGAGCAGGAATTAAGCTTGGGGATGCTTGATACGTCTCCAATGTATCTATAATTTTTTATTGTTCCATGCTATTATATTATCTGTTTTGGATGTTTTATATGCATTAATATGCTATTTTATATTATTTTTGGGACTAACATATTAACCTAGAGCCTTGTGCCAGTTTCTGCTTTTCCTTATTTTTTAGCTTCGCGGAAAGGAATATCAAACGGAGTCCAAACAAAATAAAACCTTCGCGATGGTTTTTCATGGACCAGAAGACACCTAGGAGACTTGGAGATCAAGTCAGAAGAGCCACGAGGCGGCCACAAGGGTGGAGGGCGTGCCCCCCTACCTTGTGGGCCCCTCGTGACTCCCCTGGCCTAATTCTGCCTCCTATACATTCACATATATTCCCAAACCACTAGAAGCATCCACGAAAACACTTTTCCACCTCCGCAACCTTCTTTTCCCATGAGATCCCATCTTGGGGCCTTTTTTGGCATCCTGTTGGAGGGGGATTCGATCATGGAGGGCATCTACATCAACTCTATTGCCCTTCCGATGAAGCGTGAGTAGTTTACCTCAAACCTACGGGTCTATAGATAGTAGCTAGATGGCTTCTTCTCTCTCTTTGATTCTCAATACCATGTTCTCCTCGATGTTCCTGGAGATTCGATGTATCTTATTTTGCGGTGTGTTTGTCGAGATCCGATGAATTATGGATTTATGATTAGCTTATCTATGAATATTATTTGAATCTTCTCTGAATTTTTTATGCATGATTTGATATCTTTGTAATTCTCTTCGAACTATCGGTTTAGTTTGGCCAACTAGATTGGTTTTTCTTGCAATGGGAGAAGTGCTTAGCTTTGTTCAATCTTGCGGTGTCCTCACCCAGTGACACCAGGGGTAGCGAGGCACGTATTGTATTGTTGCCATCGAGGATAAAAAGATGGGGTTTACATCATATTGCATGAGGTTATTCCTCTACATCATGTCATCTTACTTAAAGCGTTACTCTGTTCTTCATGAACTTAATACTCTAGATGCAGGCAGGAGTTAGTCGATATGTGGAGTAATAGTAGTAGATGCAGGCAGGAGTCGGTCTACTTGACACAGACGTGATGCCTATATTTCATAATCATTGCCTTAGATATCGTCATAACTTTGCGCTTTTCTATCAATTGCACGACAGTAGTTTGTTCACCCACCGTATTATTTGCTATCTTGAGAGAAGCCTCTAGAGAAACCTATGGCCCCCGGGTCTATTTTCCATCATATAAATTTCCGATCTACTATTTTGCAATCTTTTACTTTCCGATCTATAAACCAAAAACCCCAAAAATATTTACTTTATCTTTTGTTTAGCTTTATCTATCTCTATCAGATCTCACTTTTGCAAGTGACCGTGAATGGATTGACAACCCCTTTATCATGTTGAGTGAAAGTGTTTGATTGTTTGTGCAGGTATTGGTGATTTGTGCATTGTCTCCTACTGGATTGATATCTTGGTTCTCTAACTGAGGGAAATACTTATCTCTACTTTGTTGCATCACCCTTTCCTCTTCAAGGGAAAAACCAACACAAGCTCAAGAAGTAGCAGACGACGACGAGGAGCCGTCGCAGAGGTAGTGCATAATGCTCCCACGCGCCTTGGGCAGGGGCGACGACGACGAATGATGCTCCTCCTTGACAATGCAGAGAGGTAGTGGCGACAGGCGCTCCACCTTTATGACGCGTCAGGCCGGTGGCGAGAGCCGCTCTTCCTTGATGATGCGTCAGGACAGCGGCGAGAGCTGCTCTTCCTTCACGTGGCATCCAATTTGGGCACCACTGCTGGGCGACGACGGAGAGCGTGGACGAGATGCCGGCTCCGACTTCACGGGGAGGAGCGCCCCCAGTAGCGGAGCCGGGTGTTGGTGTGGTCAACGGAGCAACGGAGCATCAGCTCCATCTGCTCCTCAAACTCCGCATTGGTGCCGGGTAGACCTGGCCCGGCACGCTGGCATGTGAAGTCTACTAAGCAACCTTCTCCTTGTAGACGTTGTTGGGCCTCCAAGTGCAGAGGTTTGTAGGACATTAGCAAATTTCCCTCAAGTGGATGACCTAAGGTTTATCAATCCGTGGGAGGCGTAGGATGAAGATGGTCTCCCTCAAGCAACCCTGCAACCAAATAACAAAGAGTCTCTTGTGTCCCCAACACACCCAATACAATGGTAAATTGTATAGGTGCACTAGTTCGGCGAAGAGATGGTGATACAAGTGCAATATGGATGGTAGATATACGTTTTTGTAATATGAAATTATAAAAACAGCAAGGTAAGAAGTGATAAAAGTGAGCGTAAACGGTATTACAATGCTAGGAAACAATGCCTAGGGTTCATACTTTCATTAGTGCAAGTTCTTTCAACAATAATAACATAATTGGATCATATAACTATCCCTCAACATGCAACATAGAGTCACTCCAAAGTCACTAATAGCGGAGAACAAACGAAGAGATTATGGTAGGGTACGAAACCACCACAAAGTTATGCTTTCTGATTGATCTATTCAAGAGTCTATGGTAAAATAATACGAAACTATTCTTTCCTTCGATCTATCATAGAGTTCGTACTAGAATAACACCTTAAGACACAAATCAACCAAAACCCTAATGTCACCTAGATACTCCAATGTCACCTCAAGTATCCGTGGGCATGATTATACGATATGCATCACACAATCTCAGATTCGTCTATTCAACCAACACAAAGTACTTCAAAGAGTGCCCCAAAGTTTGTACCGGAGAGTCAAGACGAAAACATGTGCCAACCCCTATGCATAAGTTCACAAGGTCACTGAACCCGCAAGTTGATCACCAAAACATACATCAAGTAGATCACGTGATATCCCATTGTCACCATAGATAAGCACATGCAAGACATACATCAAGTGTTCTCAAATCCTTAAAGACTCAATCCAATAAGATAACTTCAAAGGGAAAACTCAATCCATTACAAGAGAGTAGAGGGGAGAAACATCATAAGATCCAACTATAATAGCAAAGCTCGCGGTACATCAAGATCGTGCCAAATCAAGAACACGAGAGAGAGAGAGAGAGAGATCAAACACATAGCTACTGGTACATACCCTCAGCCCCGAGGGTGAACTACTCCCTCCTCATCATGGAGAGCGCCGGGATGATGAAGATGGCCACCGGTGAGGGATCCCCCTCCGGCAGGGTGCCGGAACAGGGTCCCGATTGGTTTTTGGTGGCTACAGAGGCTTGCGCCACCGGAACTCCCGATCTATGGTGCTCATGGATGTTTTCGGGGTATATGGATAGGTGAAAGAAGTCGGTCAGGGGAGCCATGAGGGGCCCACGAGGGTGGGGGCGCGCCCTGGAACCTCGTGGCTCCTTCGAAGCTTCCCTGGCATCTACTCCAAGTCTCCTGGATTGCTTCCGTTCCAAACAGATCTCTCCCGAAGGTTACATTTTGTTTGGACTCCGTTTGATATTCCTTTTCTTCGAAACACTGAAATAGGCAAAAAAAACAGTAATTCGGGTTGGGCCTCCGGTTAGTAGGTTAGTCCCAAAAATGATATAAAAGTGTATAGCAAAGCCCATAAACATCCAAAACGGGTAATATAATATCATGGAACAATCAAAAATTATAGATACGTTGGAGACGTATCAAGCATCCCCAAGCTTAATTCCTGCTCCTCCTCGAGTAGGTAAATGATAAAAACAGAATTTTTGATGTGGAATGCTACCTAGCATATTTCTCAATGTAATTTTCTTTATTGTGGCATGAATATTCAGGTCCAAATGATTCAAGATAAAAGTTCATATTAACATAAAAATAGTAATACTTCAAGCATACTAACAAAATAATCATGTCTTATCAAAATAGCATAGCCAAAGAAAGCTTATCCCTACAAAATCATATAGTTAGGCTATGCTTCATTTTCGTCACACAAAATACTCCCATCATGCACAACCCTGGTTTCAGCCAAGCAATTGGTTCATACTTGTTAACACGCTTCAGCTTTTTTAACTCTCACGCAATACATGAGCGTAAGCCATGGATATAGCACTATGGGTGGAATAGAATATGATGATGGAGGTTGTGTGGAGAAGACAAAAAACGAGAAAGTCTCACATTGACGAGGCTAATCAACGGGCTAGGGAGATGCCCATCAATTGATGTCGACATGAGGAGTAGGGATTGCCATGCAACAGATGCACTAGAGCTATAAATGTATGGAAGCTCAACAAAAGAAACTAAGTGGGTGTGCGTCCAAATTGCTTGCTCATGAAGACCTAGGGCATTTTGAGGAAGCCCATTATCGTAATATACAAGCCAAGTTCTATAATGAAAAATTCCCACTAGTATATGAAAGTGACAAAATAAGAGACTCTCTATCATAAAGATCATGGTGCTACTTTGAAGCACAAGTGTGGAAAAGGATAGTAACATTGTCCCCCCCCCCTTTTTTTGTTTGGCCTTTCTCTTTTTTTTATTTGGCCTTTTTAAGGGACAATGCTCTAATAATGATGATCATCACACTTCTATTTATTTACAACTCAGGGATTACAACTCGATACTAGAACAAAATATGACTCTATATGAGTGCCTCCGGCGGTGTACCGGGATGGGAAATGAATCAAGAGTGACATGTATGAAAATTATGCATGGTGGCTTTGCCACAAATACGATGTCAACTACATGATCATGCAAAAGCAATATGACAATGATGAAACGTGTCATAATAAACAGAACGGTGGAAAGTTGCATGGAAATATATATCAGAATGGCTATGGAACTGCCATAATAGGTAGGTATGATGGCTGTTTTGAGGAAGATATAAGGAGGCTTATGTGTGATAGAGCGTGTCGTATCACGGTGTTTGGATACACCGGCGAAGTTTGAACCAACTCTCAAGGTGAGAAAGGGCAATGCACGGTACCGTAGAGGCTAGCAATGATGGAAGGGTAAGAGTGTCTATAATCCATGGACTCACATTAGTCATAAAGAACTCATACTTATTGCAAAAGTTTATTAGCCCTCGAAGCAAAGTACTACTACGCATGCTCCTAGGGGAAGGGTTGGTAGGAGTTAACCATCGCGCAATCCCGACCTCCACACATAAGGAAGGCAATCAAAAGAACACCCCATGCAACAAATTTGTCACACAATGTTTACCATACGTGCATGCTATGGGACTTGCCAACTTTAACACAAGTATTTTCCAATTTCATAATTACCCAACTAGCATGACTCTAACATTATCACCTTTATATCTCAAAACAACCATCAAGTATCAAATTTATCATAGTATTCAGTGCACTTTCTATGATAGTTTTTATTGCCAAAGCAAATTACCATGTTGTTCTAAAAGACTCTCAAAATAATATAAGTGAAGCTTGAGAGTTCATCTATTTCTTCAAAATAAAACCACCACCGTGCTCTAAAAAGATATAAGTGAAGCACTAGAGCAAACGACAAACTACACCAAAAGATATAAGTGAAGATCAATGATTTGTCGAATAATTATGTAACTACGTGAGGACTCTCTAACATTTAAGAATTTCAGATCTTGGTATTTTATTCAAACAGCAAGCAAAACAAAATAAAACAAAATGACGCTCCAAGCAAAACACATATCATGTGGTGAATAAAAATATAGCTCCAAGTAAAGTTACCGATGAACGAAGACGAAAGAGGCGATGTCATCCAGGGCATCCCCAGGCTTAGGCTCTTGGTTTTCCTTGAATATTACCTTTGGGTGCCTTGGGCATCCCAAGCTTAGGCTCTTGCCACTCCTTATTCCATAGTCCATCGAATCTTTACCCAAAACTTGAAAACTTCACAACACAAAACTCAACAGAAAACTCGTAAGCTTCGTTAGTATAAGAAAATAAATCACCACTTAGGTACTATTATGAACTCATTATAAATTCATATTGGTGTAATATCTACTGTATTACAACTTCTCTATGGTTCATACCCTCCGATACTACTCATAGATTCATCAAAATAAGCAAACAACACATAGAAAACAGAATCTGTCAAAAACAGAACAGTCTGTATTAATCTGTATCATTCGAATACTTCTGCAACTCCAAAAATTCTGAAATAAATTGGTGGACCTTAGGAATTTTTCTATTAATCATATGCAAAAAGAATCAACCTAAAAGCACTCTCCAGTAAAAAATGGCAGCTAATCTCGTGAGCGCAAAAGTTCCTATTTTTTTACAGCAAGATCACATAGACTTCACCCAAGTCTTCCCAAAGATTCTACTTGACACAAACACTAATTAAAAAATAAAACCACATCTAAACAGAGGCTAGATGAATTATTTATTACTAAACAGGAGCAAAAGCAAAGGACAAAAGTAAAATTGGGTTGCCCCCAACAAGCGCTATCGTTTAACGCCACTAGCTAGGCATGATGATTTCAATGATGCTCACATAAAATATAAGTATTGAAACATAAAGAGAGCATCATGAAGAATATGACTAACACATTTAAGTCTAACCCACTTCCTATGCATAGGGATTTTGTGAGCAAACAACTTATGGGGACAATAATCAACTAGCATAGGAAGGCAAAACAAGCATAACTTCAAAACTTTAAGCACATAGAGAGGAAACTTGATATTATTGCAATTCCTACAAGCATATATTCCTCCATCATAATAATTTTCAGTAGCATCATGAATGAATTCAACAATATAACCAGCACATAGAGCATTATTTTCATGATCTACAAGCATAGAAATTTTATTACTCTCCACATAAGCAAAATTCTTCTCATGAATAGTAGTGGGAGCAAACTCAACAAAATAACTATCATGTGAGGCATAATCCAATTGAAGATTAAAATAAAGATGACAAGTTTCATGGTTATCTTTATTCTTTATAGCATAGTGTCAAAATAATAATCGTCATAAATAGGAGGCATGCTATCATCATAATAAATTTGCTCATCAAAATTTGGGGGACTAAACATATCATCTTCATCAAACATAGCATCCCCAAGCTTGTGCCTTTGCATATCATTAGCATCATGGGTATTCAAAGAATTCATACTAACAACATTGCAATCATGCTCATCATTCACATATTTTATGCCAAGCATTCTATGTAATTCTTCTTCTAGTACTTGAGCATAATTTTCCTTCCCATCATTTTCACGAAAGACATTAAAAAGATGAAGCATATGAGGAACCCTCAATTCCATTTTTTGTAGTTTTCTTTTATAGACTAAACTAGTGATAAAACAAGAAACTAAAAGATTCGATTGCAAGATCTAAAGATGTACCTTCAAGCACTCACCTCCCCGGCAATGGCGCCAGAAAATAGCCTGATGTCTACTACGCAACCTCCTCCTTGTAGACGCTGTTGGGCCTCCAAGTGCAGAGGTTTATAGGACAGTAGCAAATTTCCCTCAAGTGGATGACCTAAGGTTTATCAATTCATAGGAGGCGTAGGATGAAGATGGTCTCTCTCAAGCAACCTTGCAACCAAACAACAAAGAGTCTCTTATGTCCCCAACACACCCAATACAATGTTAAATTGTATAGGTGCACTAGTTCGGCGAAGAGATGGTGATACAAGTGCAATATGGATGGTAGATATACGTTTTTGTAATATGAAATTATAAAAACAGCAAGGTAACAAGTGATAAAAGTGAGCGTAAACAGTATTGCAATGCTAGGAAACAAGGCCTAGGGTTCATACTTTCACTAGTGCAAGTTCTCTCAACAATAATAACATAACTGGATCATATAACTACCCCTCAACATGCAACAAAGAGTCACTCCAAAGTCACTAATAGCGGAGAACAAACAAAGATATTATGGTAGGGTATGAAACCACCTCAAAATTATGTTTTCTGATCGATCTATTCAAGAGTCCGTAGTAAAATAACACGAAGCCACTCTTTCTGTTCGATCTATCATAGAGTTCGTACTAGAATAACACCTTAAGACATAAATCAACCAAAACCCTAATGTCACCTAGATACTCTAATGTCACCCCAAGTATCCGTGGGCATGATTATACGATATGCATCACACAATCTCAGATTCATCTATTCAACCAACACAAAGTACTTCAAAGAGTGCCCCAAAGTTTCTACCGGAGAGTCAAGACAAAAACGTGTGCCAAACCCTATGCATAAGTTCACAAGGTCACTGAATCCGCAAGTTGATCACCAAAACATACATCAAATAGATCACGTGATATCCCATTGTCACCACAGATAAGTACATGCAAGACATACATCAAGGTTCTCAAATCCTTAAAGACTCAATCCGATAAGGTAACTTTAAAGGGAAAACTCAATCCATTACAAGAGAGTAGAGGAGGAGAAACATCATAAGATCCAACTATAATAGCAAAGCTCACGGTACATCAAGATCGTTCCAAATCAAGAACACGAGAGAGAGAGAGAGAGGGAGAGAGATCAAACACATAGCTACTGGTACATACCCTCAGCCCTGAGGGTGAACTACTCCCTCCGCGTCATGGAGAGCGCCGGATGATGAAGATGGCCACCGGTGAGGGATCCCCCCTCCGGCAGGATGCCGGAACAGGGTCCCGATTGGTTTTTGGTGGCTACAGAGGCTTGCGCGGCGGAACTCCCGATCTATGGTGCTCCTGGATGTTTTCGGGGTATATGGACATATATAGGTGAAAGAAGTCGGTCAGGAGAGCCACGAGGGGCCCACGAGGGTGTGGGCGCGCCTTGAACCCTCGTGGCTCCCTCGAAGCTTCCCTGATGTCTACTCCGAGTCTCCTAGATTGCTTCCGTTCCAAAAAGATCTCTTCCGAAGGTTTCATTCCATTTGGACTCCGTTTGATATTCCTTTTCTTTGAAACACCGAAATAGGAAAAAAAACAGCAATTCGGGCTGGGCCTCTGGTTAGTAGGTTAGTCCCAAAAATGATATAAAAGTGTATAGTAAAGCCCATAAACATCCAAAACGGGTAATATAATAGCATGCAACAATAAAAAATTATAGATATGTTGGAGACGTATCAGCGTGGACTGCGGCGGCGACTACTGGTCCTCCTTGCCCCCACAGGAGACGACGATCTGCTCTCGCGTCGAGTCGCCGCCAGCCGACGAGGACGACAGCGTCCCCACGAGTCGCCAGATCCTGCCCAGAACTGCCTGCCAGCACCGACGCCCAGGACTTGCCCAACACTGAAGATGTGGAGGAGGGTGCGACGAGGAGGAGGAGGAAGAGGAAGGAGGAGGATGCTATGTGGACGGCGCCGGAGCGCGGCTTAAATAACCGCGGCTAGGCCACGCGAAGGGCCGGTCAGCCGCTACAATGCAGCGCAGCGGCCGGAGTTGGTTCCTCGGGAACCTGCTCCGCATTGAAGCGGGAGCTGCCGAAAGGTCACATCGGTCTGCGCCGCCTTCCCTCCCTCTGGTAACATGGCGACATCAATGCCGGCTTCCGCGTGATGTGGGCCGACATGAGTGCGGCGTCGTAAGCAACACGTGCATTGGAAGGAAAGCGCGGGGGAGGGGGCATGTGACGAGTTTTTGGTGGGCCAGGACGGTCAAAAGCGGGCTTGGGAGCGGCCCGGACTCCCACAAACCTCTCCCAAGTTTGTCTCTAGTTTGCGGGAGAAATCACATCCAAATTGTCTCGCGGACCGATACAGATCGGCGTTGGATGACTTTCGTGGTCCCGACAGGATCCGGCTTGCCTGCTCCTCCATATGCTCCCATCTGTGCTCCCACCTCATCCTACGGTTGTCTTTTTCCCTTTTTCCTTTCTAATCTAATCATCTCCCCCTAATTTAAGGGGGTGGGGCCAGGCCTTATTTTGTTCTAATTAAATCAAGTCACGTATGCGGGAGCACGAATGGGCACACGCGCGGGGAGCGGGCAAGTCTCGTCCGTCCCAACAACGCGGTCAGCACAATTACGAGAGACTTGCGGATCTGACTTGAAGATGCCCTAAAAATATAGCTGGCCAAATGGGCCTGGCTAACCAAGTCGTCCCGTGAGCGCGTCGGCACGGCCCATCATGGAGAGGCACGACACGGGCTAAACGGGCCGGGTCCGGAATGTGGTACGCCCTGGCCCGTGCTTGGGGGGAGGTGTGGGG
>NC_057813.1:239091647-239282693 GCF_018294505.1 Triticum aestivum
CGCCCCCGGAATATCAGCCGGATGCTTTTCACGCGGAAGGCAAAATCGAGAACCCTAAAGCCGCCGCCCACACATCCCCAAGGAATAAAACCTCAAGGCCGCGGCTGACATCCCTCCCCAGCTTACACCTAGCCGCCGCCGCCGACGACGAAATCCACCCAAGCCGCCGAGCTCGTCTCGCCGTCGTCGCGCTCTAGGCTTTTGGGATGGAGGCCGAGACGGCGGCGAAGAGGGCGCGGGAGAACGAGGGCGCTGCGGCGGCGGACGGAGCCGGGGAGCAGGCGGGGGTCTCCGCCGTCATCCCCGGATGGTTCTCCGAGATCAGCCCCATGTGGCCCGGCGAGGCGCACTCGCTCAAGGTGGAGAAGGTCCTGTTCCAAGGCAAGTCGGACTACCAAGACGTGCTGGTTTTCCAGTCCTCCACCTACGGGAAGGTGCTCGTCCTGGATGGGGTGATCCAGGTGACCGAGAGGGATGAGTGCGCCTACCAGGAGATGATCACCCACCTCCCTCTCTGCTCAATCAAAGACCCCAAGAAGGTCCTGGTCATCGGGGGCGGAGACGGCGGCGTTCTGCGCGAGGTCTCGCGGCACTCCTCGGTGGAGCAGATCGACATCTGCGAGATCGACAAGATGGTGGTCGATGTGTCGAAGCAGTTCTTCCCTCACCTGGCCCTCGGGTTCGAGGACCCTCGCGTGTCCCTGCACATCGGCGACGGCGTCGCCTTCCTGAAGAATGCTCCAGAGGGCACCTATGATGCAGTGATCGTCGATTCCTCCGACCCAGTAGGCCCTGCCCAGGAGCTGTTCGAGAAGCCGTTCTTCGAGTCCGTCTCCAGGGCTCTGCGTCCGGGCGGGGTCGTCTGCACCCAGGCGGAGAGCATATGGCTGCACATGCACATCATAGAGGACATTGTCACCAACTGTCGCCAGGTTTTCAAAGGCTCGGTGAACTACGCATGGACTACGGTGCCCACATACCCAAGGTACGCACAACTGATCCTTCCTGTCTATGTGACCGAAGTCGGTTTTCCTTTCTTTAGCCACCGAGTTTATGATTCAGCTTATGATTCTTGGTTGTTGTTGCAGCGGAGTGATAGGTTTCATGCTCTGCTCCACGGAGGGACCTAGTGTTGATTTCCAGCATCCCGTCTTCAGCATCGAGGAGGACGAATACTCCACAAAATCAAAGGGGCCGCTCAAGTTCTACAATTCCGAGTTCCACACCGCATCGTTTTGTTTGCCATCATTTGCGAGGAGGGTCATTGAGGCCAAGGCTAACTAGATTCTTATGAAGATGGTCACTGAAACCAAGGCCAACTAGAAGAGCTGGTTTGGTTTCAATTTCAACACTGGGAGAAATCTGTCTTAGCGTAGACAGAGGAAAAGCCCCCTTTTTTATTAACTTGCAATAAGCCCACATGGAAATTATTGGTACCTGTGATTCTGTCTGCTGTATGTCTCAGCTTGTATTTCCTGGCTACCTGGTGGTATGAGAACCTTCTGAATTTAGTCTTTTGCCCTGCAGTTTTCCTTTCTTATCTTATGCTTCCTCTGTATCAAAATGTAAGACATGTTTTTACTGCGTTTAGGGGGGCAGGGGTGACAGTTCCTGTCATGGCAGTTCGTTCGGATTTTTGGAATAAGACCCTGCCTTGTGGACAGAACACGGTTGGATTAAATTGGTTACATTTTTGGAATAAGACCCTGCCTTGTGGACACAACACGGTTGGATTTTTGTATCAGAGGAAGACTTGTTAATTATATATGCTTGTGTGATGTCTTAATAAGATATCCCCAACTACTGTTACATCAAAAAACATAAATAAGAGTGCTATATTGGTTACATTTTTGGAATAAGACCCTGCCTTGTGGACACAACACGGTTGGATTTCTGTATCAGAGGAAGACTTTGTTAATTATATATGCTTGTGTGATGTCTTAATAAGATATCCCCAACTACTGTTACATCAAAAAACATAAATAAGAGTGCTATAGGAGTACATGGTTGTTGGGGTTGGGGTGGGTGGGGTGAAGCATTTCCTAACATATCATGAACAACCTGAAATGACATTTTGTACTCTCAGCGAGCATTCAATATTTGATGAATCCACTAGGCAGGTTAATTGTTACTTTCTCCGTTCATAATATAAGACGTTTTTGCAGTTCAACAGAGGTAGAACAAGCTACAGTACAACTTAAGTAAATAGCGATAACTGTGGCACACACAAACGTACGCAACCTACAACATATGAACTAACAGGTACAGTCCATATCACTAGCAGTACAACACATTCTAAACCAAGATGGATCCAGTGAAACCATCCGGTCCATCAATCCGTGTTCATCATGCTCAGTTGATCTACAAATAACATCTAAATTCAGCCAAAAAGGCGAATCTGTTCTACCATTCGTCCTACTTTTTCATCTTCTTTCTGAGCTATGCCGCTCCGAGCTAGGGATAGAGATCGACCCAAGGTTAAGGTGGGGTTTGTGAGGTAAGTGCCGTAAGGATTATCATTTGTATGGCGCTCAATCTTTTTCCTCTCAGTGAACTTGTTGTCCATGCCAAACTCTTCTGCAAACGTCTCAATGTCAGATGCAATTTCAGAGCAACCCTTTCGGCTGACAAAATGCGGGGGTTCTGTGCCGCATCGCTCAAGCCCCATAGAACTGCCAATCTGGCTGTGTAAGTCCTCCATGTCTTCTGCACCCACAGCTTGCCTTTTCGTACCCATCTCAAGGTCCACGCTCATCTTCGGCGGGCTTAGGACCCGCCCCATGCTAAGCGTTGAGGCGAAGGCTGCAGAATCCTCGTTAGCTTTAGCCCTGAAATTGTTTCTGGAGC
Source organism: Triticum aestivum (assembly GCF_018294505.1). Classification (NCBI taxonomy): domain Eukaryota; kingdom Viridiplantae; phylum Streptophyta; class Magnoliopsida; order Poales; family Poaceae; genus Triticum; species Triticum aestivum. Next base: position 239,094,495 of record NC_057813.1, read on the forward strand.
TGGGAATCCTTGAGCATAGGATCTCGATGAAATTTTGGACCAGCCCACGGTTGTAAGGATTGCTTCTTCTATCGTAGCGGTACCGGAACTTCTCATAAGTAGTCTGCAATAATTATTCCTGGAATTAGCATTGCACATAAACTGCAAAGAGAACCAACTGTTACTACATCTACTGGACAAAAACCTGACCTGATTGGTGGAAATCAAGTAGAGGTGGAATGAGGTCAATCCTCCGACAAACCACACAGCAACAAATGTGTATAACATGAGAATGGCAGAGATGGGCGACTTCAAGATAGCTCTACCAAATGTGCACTCATGGGTGTCCATTATTTTCCTGATGTTGACCCAGCAGAATGTGAACACGTATATGCATAGCACAGTTGCTGAAGATACAAACATAAGGAAGAAGCGGTAGTTTCTCTGCAGGAAAGGAAAATCCAAAGGCATAATGATGCGGAGCATCCCTCGCTCATCCCCATGGACGTGTCTACATCTTCCTCAACACCTCTTGGACCCATGACAAGAGCTAGAGCCAAGGCTATCGAAGATAAGGTGAATTCGCTCCTCTCTGAACTTCCTCTTTCTACTCACGAGACATGGCTGCTACCTCATTCGGAAACTCTATGTGTAATCAGGCACCTGGAGATGAGCCAAGGAACAACCACTTGCAAGAGCCAAGACGGCGAGGACCCCAAGCATGTTGAAGAAGAAGAAGAAAGGCTGCTGAAGCTACAGGCGTCGGACGACCGACCAAGTCCGGACGTCCGACGAGTCCCAGGGCACGGACGACCGACACCCTCCGGACGTCCGGCCGCTGTACAATGCCAACCAGGGCCAAATCTACGGACGACCGACGCCCTCCGGACGTCCGGCCGCTGTACAATGCCAACCAGAGCAGAATCCACGGACGACCGACGCCTTCCGGACGTCCGACCAACAACATCCAGAGCCGAATCTACGGACGACCGACGCCTTCCGGACGTCCGGACCGTCCTGAGCCTCCGGACGTCCGACGCCTTCCGGATGTCCGACCCCTGAGTGACTAAACCCGCGGGCTGGAGCCCTTGTATCCCTTCGCTTTGACCTCCATTTGCACTACGACTATAAATAGGTCTCCCCCACCTCCTAATTAGATTTAGCATTGGATTAGCTCATATTTGTGTGAGAGCCTTTGCTCATCCACTTGGATACTTCTCGGAGTTCACGACCTCTTCGGAGAAGATCCCCCAAGCGGATTCAAGACCCCTTCTAGGGAAGAACATCAAGGCCTCCTCGCGGAGAAGAACGGTTCCTTTGTATCCTTACCTTTGTTGATCTTGAACCTTGTGTTACCTTATGTGTGTGATGATCTAGCACTTGTGTGATTGATTCCTTGTCGGTTTAGTGATTCTCTCTCTCGTTTTCCCCGTGTGTTCCCTTTGTGCTTCCGCGTGTTCTTCGTGATTCCCCGTAGGATCCACTCCAAACGTGAAAGATCGACGCTATAGGGTTCCACCCTACATCATCTTGATATCATGAGCCACGTTGATCACGTTTTTGGAGCCCCTACCCCGTGTTTTCTAGCTTGATTTTTGTTTTTTCGTCCTAAATCCGAAAATCCCCACCAAAAAATAGCCCCAATTTTTTTTTGTGATTTGTTGGTGTGATGAAATTTTGTTGGATTTGGTCCATGGATTTGTGTTGCTACGTGTGGATCTAGCTTCCCCCACCCTCCCCACCCTTTTCCATCCACCAAATCGCTCGATTTCGACCTCACCATCTTCTTCTTCCCCGGAAATCTCGCAGTTCTTCCCGAGCCCGATTTTCGCCCAGGTTCCGGACGACCGGAAAACGTCGGACGTCCGACGAAGACCGGACGACCGTAAAAGCCCGGACGTCCGTAAAACCCTGACGAAACTGAACTTTGTCAGTTCTACCACCACCACAACCCCACATTCCACCACATCTTCCAAACCCACATACACCAAAATCTTCCCCAATACCTCCTATGACGATTTTGACACATTTTGGTCCTTGAGATTTTGAGTTGTGGCTCCCGTATCCTTTTGTGTTTCGGCTATCTAGGTACGGTTCGACTTCATCACCACCACGGCTCATCTTCGCAAGGGTATCATCATCGCCAAGGACGGTAACTTCGACGACATCTTTGTCATACCTTGCATTTGCGTTGATAACCCACATTGCCTCATTTTGCGTAACTTACCCATCGAGACTAGCCATTGAGTATTGCCGGCAACGTGACTTGTGCACATTAGTGATCATACTACATAGCATACATACCATACCATCGTGGTGCATATCTTGAGATCCACTTGTGTGTCACAAAGTTGTCATAGCATACACAATTGCTATCTTGGTTCGTGAAGTTTTGCATGAGAAAAGAGCTCAAAAGTGAAAGAGCCACCCAAGCTTTTAAGCAAAGAAGAAAGATAAGCAAAGAGCTTATGAGCAAGAACCATAGCATCATCCACCATTAAGATTGTCATATAAGATCATCTTGGATTATAGCACCGAAATACCATACATATAGTATACTTGGGATAGAGATCATTGCATTTTTGCCTAGTAGGTTGTGCACAAGTTCGTATCCGCCTATTGTGCAATCGTGCTAGCGTCTCTCTAGTATTGTGCAACAAGAGCATTTTCGAGGATTCCACATTTTGGCTCACTTTTGGTTTGCACAATCCCACTTATCTATTTGCGTGTGTGTTTCCGTGTATTATTACTTGCTTGGTCTACTTGTTGCATTTGCAAATTTGTGAACCGTTTCCAACATTATTGAAGCTCACTTACTATTGCATCAAATTTATGCCACCATCCTAACCAAGCTCCACCATAAGCTTTTACTTGTGTAGGTGTGAGAACCGACAAGAATTGGTACCAATAGTGCTATTTCATTGTCCGCATTTGAGTGAACTTGATTCATCTTCAACATCGGTCAAAGGTACATTGGTATTAGTTCTTCTCCTTCTACCACTCACATTTTGCTTGAAATGATGGATAGGCCAAGTACTTCTACCAACCCACTCTTCATCGAGCAAGACGACGACATGTCATCATACATCACCAAGAGCCACCTCTTTGGTGCACAACGAGCATTGCATCAAGAGCAACAAGCAATGAACGACCGCATCGACAACCTCGCCACCGACTTACGACTCTCCGAGCAACGTACAAGAGACTACTTCGACAACAAGCTCGACGCGCACAAGCAAGAGAACGATGCAAGAATGGACGAGATCCGCGCCTTGTTGGTGAACCGGCCTCCTTCTACATCCTCATACTCAAGACGGAGCCACTCAAGCCGACACTCCGACGACTCCTTCTCCGGCTCAAGTACACCGTCATCGAACACTCTTCGACGAGCCGCGCGTCAAGACCGTCATGCATCTCGCAACCCGCTACATGTCAAGCATTCACAAGAGCAAGACGATGAGCAAGTACCTCGTCCCCAATCAAACCAAGTAGCGTTTGCTCAAGCTCAAGAACGACAACGTCTTCATCGCCAAGAAGAACAAGAACGAGCGCGTCTACACCAAGAGCAACAAGACGCCGAGGCTCAACGTCTCCAACAACAACAACGAGAAGCACAAGCTCGCGAGGCGAAACGTGCCCTTCAAGCATCAAGTCGAGCTATCGCCAACCGCAATCGCGAACGGTGCAATCAAGAGGAAGCCCTTCGAGAAGAAATCCAAGAGAGGAACTACCATCCGCGTGTCCAACGTCAAGCTACCTCACAAGCTCCTCAAGCTCAACCTCAACCTCAAGGTCAACAAGAGCAAGTTGATCATGGACTTCCTCCACGCCAAGAGCAACATGAGGATGATTACCCTCCACGTCAAGGGCGTCATCATCACCATCGCCAACAACACAATGAAGAGCAACGCTATGGAAAGCTCAAATTCACAATGCCCAAGTTCAATGGAAGCAATGACCCCGAAGAGTACCTTTCATGGGCATTGAAGGTCGACAAGATCTTTCGTTTGCACAACTATGAGGAAGAGAAGAAGATCGCTATGGCATCACTTGAGTTCCAAGACTATGTGCTCATATGGTGGGAACAAGTCCTTGAGCGCCGACAAGCAAGAGGTGAACCTCCAATCACCACTTGGGCTCAAATGAAGGATGTCATGCGAGCACGTTTTGTGCCAACCTACTACAACCGTGATCTCTTCAAGAAGCTATAACTCCTCAAGCAAGGAACAAAGAGTGTTGAAGAATACTACAAGGAAATGGAGATTGCTATGATTCGAGCCAATGTCACGGAGGATGATGAGCAAACAATGGCACGATTCTTGAATGGACTCAATCATCCCATCAAGAAGATCGCCGACTTCCAACCCTACTCCAACCTCATTGAGCTCGTGCATCAAGCTACAAAGGCGGAACGCCAAGTGCAAGATGACTTCAAGTACGCCAAGTACTCCTCCAAGACATACGGCTTCTCCAACAACCAAGCTTCAACAACTACTCCAACTTCGACATCAACCAAGCCTTCTCCAAGCAACGACGACAAGTCAAGTTACAAGAAAACTTCCACAAGTTCAAGTCGTCTTCCTCCTACTACAAGCAACTTCAAGCCGCGTGCTTCGTCATCTACTCCGACCGATGAGACCGTCAAGACAAGCTCCTTCAAGTGTTTCACTTGCGGAGGCCGAGGCCACAAGTCCTATGAATGCACAAACAAGCGCACCATGATCCTCAACGACGATGGCACCTACGACTCAATGAGTGAAGATGAAATGAAAGCTATTGAGCAAGTAGCCATGCATAGGCGAGTGAATGAGGATGAAGATGATCAAGTCTTTTGTGATGAAGATACGAGCCCCGCTCTCGTTGTCTCCAAGGTCTTGACTCTTCAACATCAACAAGAAGAAGACCAACGATGCCACATCTTCCACACAAAGGCCGGCATCAATGGACGATCCGTCAAGGTCATCATCGATGGAGGTAGTTGCCACAACTTGGCAAGTGAAGAACTATGCTCCAAGCTTCAATTGGTCAAGAAGAAGCACCCGCACCCCTACAAGGTTCAATGGCTAAGTGACTCCGGCACTATACGAGTTGAGCATACGGTCCAAGTATCCTTCAAAATTGGTGCATATGAGGACACTTTGGAGTGTGATGTGGTCCCAATGACCGTTTGCCACCTCCTTCTTGGTCGACCATGGCAATTCGACTGTGGTGTCTTCCACAACGGGCGTACCAACCACTATAGCTTCAAGATAAAAGGAAAGGAATATGTGCTACGACCCATGTCTCCTAGTCAAGTGATAGCCGACAAGCAAGCCACCCACCATAGAGAGAAGAGTGAGAAAGTGATCCACCAAAAAGTGAGTGAGAGCCACAAGCCAAACTTGAGCGCCTCTTCGCCTAGAGAGAAAAACCTCATACTATTTGCCACAAAAAGTGAGATGAGAGAAGTGTGTGAGAACCCATCGAGTGTGAGGCACTTTGTCCTTGTGTGCAAGGATGGAGAAACAAAAACTAACACCATTCACGAGCTACCTTTGGTGTTTCAATCTCTTTTGCAGGAATTTCAAGATGTTTTCCCCGATGAGCTACCTCCGGGTCTACCTCCTCTTCGAGGCATTGAGCATCGAATCGACCTCATCCCCGGAGCGCCACTTCCAAACAAAGCTCCATACCGTGTCAATCCCGAAGAAACCAAGGAGATTCAACGGCAAGTACAACAACTAATCGACAACGGTCATGTACGTGAAAGCTTAAGCCCTTGTGCCATTCCCGTCATACTTGTGCCTAAGCCCGATGGAAGTTTCCGCTTGTGTTCCGATTGTAGACCTATAAATGCTATCACCGTTCGCTATAGGCATCCCATTCCTCGCTTAGATGATATGCTTGATGAACTTAGTGGAGCCAACTTTTTCTCAAAAATTGATCTTAAGAGTGGCTATTATCAAATACGCATTCACGAGGGTGACGAATGGAAAACGGCTTTCAAAACAAAATTTGGCTTATATGAATGGTTAGTCATGCCTATGGGTTTATCGGAGGCTCCCGACACTTTTGTGCGTCTCATGCATCATGTACTTCGACCTTACATTGGAGTCTTTGTTGTGGTTTACTTCGATGATATTCTTGTGTTTAGCAAAACCATGAAAGAGCATCTTGATCATGTTAAGCTTGTTTTGCAAACGCTTCGCAAGGAAAGTCTTTATGCTAACATGAAAAAGTGCACATTTGGTGTTGACAAAGTGGTTTTCTTGGGTTTCGTTGTTTCCTCCAAGGGTGTCCATGTTGATGAAACTAAAATTGAAGCAATTAAAACTTGCCCCCAACCCACCAATTTGCAACAAGTGCGTAGTTTTCTTGGTCTTGCAGGTTTTTATCGCCGCTTTGTGAAAGATTTTAGCACAATAGCCGCTCCTTTGCATGCTTTGAGTAAGAAAAACGCTCCTTTTGTTTGGGGAACTTTGCAATCAACCGCTTTTGATGAGCTCAAGTCTTTGCTTACTCATGCTCCGATTCTTGCTTTGCCCAACTTTGACAAAACTTTTGAGGTTCATTGTGATGCAAGTGGTACCGGAATTGGCGGAGTTTTGATGCAAGAAAAACGTGTAATTGCATATTTTAATGAAAAACTCTCCGGTGCTCAACTTAACTATCCCATCTATGACAAAGAATTGTATGCTTTAGTGCGTGTCCTACATGTTTGGGAACATTATCTTAGACCTCATGAGTTTGTCATCCATACCGATCATGAAACGCTCAAGTACTTAAAAGGTCAAACTAAGTTGAACAAACGTCATGCCAAATGGAGTGAATTTATTGAATCTTTCCCATATGTGATCAAGTACATTAAGGGTAAGGAAAATGTAGTTGCCGACGCGCTTTCACGCATATGTACACTTGTCACTAAACTTGAGTTGAATGTTATTGGTTTTGAGCACATCAAAGACTTGTATGCTAATGATCCATCTTTTGCTATTCCTTATGCTAAGTGTTTGACGCATACTTCTTGGGAATAATACTATATTAAGGATGCTTATCTTATGAAAGCTAACAAACTTTGCATTCCCGAGTCTTCCCTTCGTTTGTTACTTTTGCAAGAGGCTCATGGAGGCGGACTCATGGGACACTTTGGACGAGATAAGACATTCGCCACGCTCTCCAAAAACTACTTTTGGCCCAAGATGTTTCGAGACGTCTCACGCTTCACCACCCGATGCTCTACATGTCGCAAAGCTAAGTCTAAAGCTCAATCTCATGGTCTTTACATGCCTCTTCCTATTCCTTATCAACCTTGGGAAGACATTAGCATGGACTTTGTACTTGGTTTGCCTAGAACTCAAAATGGAAAGGATTCCGTGTTTGTTGTTGTGGACCGATTTTCTAAGATGGCACATTTCATTCCTTGCAACAAGATAGACGATGCTTCACATGTTGCAAATCTCTTTTGTAGGGAAATCTTGCGCCTCCATGGAGTACCAAAGACAATCGTCTCCGACCGCGACGTCAAGTTCTTGAGTTACTTTTGGAAGACTCTATGCGCCAAGCTCGGAATCAAGCTCCTGTTCTCATCCGCATACCATCCTCAAACCGACGGCCAAACGGAGGTGACGAACCGGACACTATCCACTCTACTTCGCGTGTTGATCAAGAAGAACATCAAGGAGTGGGAGGCGTGTCTACCCATCGCCGAGTACGCCTACAACCGTGCAAGACATTCGACGACCGGCAAGTCCCCCTTCGAGGTCGTCTACGGCTTCAACCCATTGTCCCCATTGGACATTCTACCACTTCCTCTACAAGAGAGAACCAACGACACAAGTGCTCGTGCAAGCTACATCAAGAAGATGCATGAAGATACAAGACACACCATCGAGCGACAAGTACAACGACTAGCGACCAAGCTCAACGTCAACAAGCAACCCATGGTCTTCAACATTGGTGATCTAGTGTGGCTACACCTTCGCAAGGAACGCTTCCCCAACGAACGCAAGTCCAAGCTTCTCCCTAGAGCCGATGGACCATTCAAGGTGCTAGCACGCTACAACGACAACGCCTACAAGATTGAACTCCCACGAGACAAGTACAACGTGAGCGACATCTTCAACGTCAAGGACCTCTCGCCTTTCCATGGTGATGAAGATCTTGATCCGAGGTCGGATCCTTCCCAAGGGGGGGGGGGAGATGATGCGGAGCATCCCTCGCTCATCCCCATGGACGTGTCTACATCTTCCTCAACACCTCTTGGACCCATGACAAGAGCTAGAGCCAAGGCTATCGAAGATAAGGTGAACTCGCTCCTCTCTGAACTTCCTCTTTCTACTCACGAGACATGGCTACTACCTCATTCGGAAACTCTATGTGTAATCAGGCACCTGGAGATGAGCCAAGGAACAACCACTTGCAAGAGCCAAGACGGCGAGGACCCCAAGCATGTTGAAGAAGAAGAAGAAAGGCTGCTGAAGCTACAGGCGTCCCGACGACCGACCAAGTCCGGACATCCGACGAGTCCTAGGGCACGGACGACCGACACCCTCCGGACGTCCGGCCGCTGTACAATGCCAACCAGGGCCAAATCTACGGACGACCGACGCCCTCCGGACGTCCGGCCGCTGTACAATGCCAACCAGAGCAGAATCCACGGACGACCGACGCCTTCCGGACGTCCGACCAACGCCATCCAGAGCCGAATCTACGGACGACCGACGCCTTCCGGACGTCCGGACCGTCCTGAGCCTCCGGACGTCCGACGCCTTCCGGATGTCCGACCCCTGAGTGACTAAACCGGCTGGAGCCCTTGTATCCCTTCGCTTTGACCTCCATTTGCACTACGACTATAAATAGGTCTCCCCCACCTCCTAATTAGATTTAGCATTGGATTAGCTCATATTTGTGTGCGAGCCTTTGCTCATCCACTTGGATACTTCTCCTCGGAGTTCACGACCTCTTCGGAGAAGATCCCCCAAGCGGATTCAAGACCCCTTCTAGGGAAGAACATCAAGGCCTCCTCGCGGAGAAGAACGGTTCCTTTGTATCCTTACCTTTGTTGATCTTGAACCTTGTGTTACCTTATGTGTGTGATGATCTAGCACTTGTGTGATTGATTCCTTGTCGGTTTAGTGATTCTCTCTCTCGTTTTCCCCGTGTGTTCCCTTTGTGCTTCCGCGTGTTCTTCGTGATTCCCCGTAGGATCCACTCCAAACGTGAAAGATCGACGCTATAGGGTTCCACCCTACATCACATAATGAGTAAAATGTATGGTAATTATTTATTATGGTGCATATATGTCCCCTTCAACATTAAGAGAAAACATATATTTAATTACACGTGTCCCCATTCTTCTTTTTGTCCAATTTCTTTAACATAATTTAGACTTAGCATGACTACTGCTGCCTCAGCAATCCAGAAAATCTTATACAGAAGTAAAACCCTCAACAGAAAGTAATTACTCATGTTCTTTTCTAATAGAAATCCTTATGTGATTGATGATCTTGCTAACACAAAAATAATGCATACCTTTCCAATACACTGCCCTACCCAAGGACAGTGGTGATCAAAACGTTCGACACAGTTATTGCAGATTGAGCAATGGGAGCACCTTGGTGGACGATAAAGCATACATGTATGGCAATATTTGACCTTAACTAAAACACCATTGACAAGAACATCCTTGGTGAGTGGTAAACCAGCTGAGCCATGTTGACCACCTGGCCAATCTGATAAGTTGGAGGATTCACCAATGTCTTCTGGTTCCGGAGGATGAGAATTACGCGGAACAATTCCAGGATCACGTCCAGACGTGAGAAGCAGAAGAATGAGAATCTGCATAACAGAAACAATAATTGATTAGTAATCTTGTCAAGCTACAGTTACAAAATTGCGGACACGACATCACCTCTGGTTCAATACATAAAAACACAATGGCTACCAACATTCTCTGCTAAGGAACTGTGGCATAACTTGACATGGTAGAAGCCAATGCAAAGAATTTCAGTTCTTAAAACAGATTTGTGAGATAAGGTATTGATGATCCATATGACGCATTTGCAAGGCCCAAGGGATGGCTACGAAATTTCCAAAACAGAATAGAAAAAGGCATGAATGTGCACACAGCTAACTGGATGCACATCTCGTTAACTTACATATGCTGTAAATATGATAGATACAGATGCCACCCAACCTCCAATTTGATTTTGGTACCCATGGGCAAGCTGCGGAGAAACAACGGCAGCAAAGATGATCACTGGGATGACAATTAAACATACTGTGGCTATGAGGGACCTCACATCAGGCCCAAAAATAAGTCTCCCTCCAAGAAAAAATATCTGCAGGGACATATAAAGAAGGCCCTTAAGACGAAGATAGTACCATAAATGCTATTGAATTTAAAACTGAAGAGTATAAAACAATGAAGTTACGTAAAGTCCTTTTCCATTATTAAGCCGGTCCAGTGCATTTCTAATCACAGTGAAGTTGTACAGATGTGGATAAACTCCAGAGTATGTTGAACAGTTGAAGGAAACAAAACTGTCGGTACTTTTTTTAGATAAAAAACTGTCGGTGCATTGAGATAAAAGCAATATGAGTTTGTTTTACGAAATGAGAGGGCTCATGAAATGTACAGCTAAGAAACAAACAGCCACCACAATACTGAATCACACACTATAAATCAACCCAAAGTCCTAAAATAATATGGTTCAAACCTAAAATCCACAATTCCCGTACATCAGAGCAGGTGCTCAGACGCCATTACGGCTCCAACCACTCATGGCCCCATCTTTTAGAATAGCTAAGAAAAAGAGAACACGATGCAATTCCTGATTTCCTGCCCCACTAGTTAGTACTACTGCACAATCACAAACCCAGAATAACGGGCAAGAAATCCTCACATTGCTCCCTTTCCACGCCTGGTACACGCGCCGCGGCGGCGCCTCATCGGCCTCCATGATCCGACGGTTGGAGTCGGACAGCTGCTGCACCTTCCCCTGCATCCTCCCCTCCATCCACCTCAACCCAGACGCTCCCTGTTCCGTTCACCAAAGCACGACCGCTGGCCGTAGCACCCGCCAGCCCCAGAATCTTGAGAAACCCTAATCCAAGGCCGACAAGTCGCAACTTCAGAAATCAAGCGAAATGAAAGCTACACCGGTTGCAAGAACAAGCAGGCGGTTCTCACGGATCCCAGCACGAGAAGGGGAGATGCCCGGATCAAACGAAACAGCGGGAGACGGCGAGTCCGCACCTGGGAAGGAGGGTCGACGGCGACGGGAAGCTTCCCGGGAATCAAGGGGGGCGAGAGGATGGGGCGCGTGGTGATGTCACCTTGGGATCCCAAGAAGGCGAGTGCTTGCTCGCTGAGAAGAAGAGTGGAAAAGTTTCAGTCCGAAGAGACTGTAGACTGTAGTAGTATCTCTTTTACAAACTAACACCCTAGCATTGTTTTAATCTTACAAATAGCCACTGCTCATTGTTGGGCGAGGTTTGTTTAGTGAGAGGAGATGTTTCCGTTGACTACAAAGCGCTTGTAGTAGCTTTGTCAAGATAATGTGCCAGCAAAATCTCTATGCTTATAGAAATATGTATGATACCTCCTCCGTCCCAAAATAAGTGTCTCAACTTTGTACTAACTTTAGTGCAAAGGTGTACTAAGGACAAGACACTTATTTTGTGACGGAGGGAGTATGTGTTTATAGAAAAGTCTATATACGTATATGTGAGCGACTTCGATTTTACTGAATTAAAAATAAACATTTGATAGGAACATGTCGCTGCTCAAAGTTGGAGGTAAAGATCTTAAACCAACAAAAATAATCTAAAAGAAATACGTTTGATGTTATGTCTTTGTTTTCTCTTTTATCTGATAGTTTATGACCGGTTCTTTTGTTTCACGACCGATCATGAATTTGTAAGTTGCCATATTTTTACTTTTTTTTATAATGATTGCAAGCGTGCAAAAAACAAAAAACAACTTATCTGAAAAGAAAAGAAAAGAAAAGAAGAATGAAAAAAGCAGGGAAGATAAGCTAGAAAAAAGCTGCAAACTTGTTGGCCTTCCTGGAGACACTGCATCTTCAATGAAAAAGGGCATAGTGTGGAAGCTCTGGTAAACATTGGCACACGCATCCCAATCCAATTCGATTTGACAAATCACCAAAATAGCTTCCGACTCTTTTTTTCATTACTATTCCTTTTTTAGGAAAATTTATTACAAATCGCCAAAATAGTTTCCGAGTCTTTCAATTTGACAAATCGCCAAAAAATGTTTTTGGTTGCAGTCGAGTTTGTTTTTCATTCATCTAAAAAGTTTGTTTTTCATTAGGAAATACCAGTATATAACGTCACCTTTCCCACTTTAATTCAATTCCTGCGGTCAAAAGTGAAGTCAAAAGTGACATTAGTCCAAGTGCTCTTTCTTGCTACAAGTGCCCTGATTACTGGCTACTTGGGCACACACATCTGACATCTGGTCGATGCATAGCTTGTACTATTAATTCAATCAAAAAGAGAAAATCACTTGGAAGGAGTACAACCAAATACGCCAAGGTTGAGGGGCCAAGACTTCTCGGCTGTCATTGAGAAGGTCAAGCCGGTTCCAGTAAGGGAACGGCGAGAGCGACACATCGGCAGTTTGTCTTAGCGGCGGTAGTGGTCATTCGATGGTCTCGGAATCTCAACATAATTTTATTATGTTTAAAATACTTTGTAGTTTCGATGAACTTTCATAATAGATTTGATCCTTTCCGCAAAAAAAAAAGCAAAGGAGACAATGAGTAATACAATTTTCTTACCTGCCAAAAAAAAGAGGGGGACAATGAGCATGTAAGTACCAAACTATTTTATTACATGTAGATATAACATTAGAACTAAAATTAGGGGTCACGGTCGTTTTGTTCAAGGATGGAAAGGTTGTCGAGTTTGTGATGTCCTACAACTTATTATTATTATTATTATTATTATTATTATTATTATTATTATTATTATTATTATTAGTATTATTATTATTATTAATTCCATGTTTGGTAATCATGTAGCATTGTTTTAATATAATTTTGTCGATAGATACATTTTACTCCTCTCAACTTTTCGCCATAGATCTTTTAGCTTAGCTCTAACTCATCCAGAAAATATAAGTTCCAAAAACCTACAGTTTTGGGAATTAGATTTATTTAGTCCAACCTCAAGTGCTCTTTAATTCCCCAAAAGGTTTTTGGGTCAAACCGAAAAAAATTCTTCCTCCAAATTCCTTGAAATTGAGCGGGAGGAAACTTTCATCTCCAACCACCTAGATTTGCCACCGTTAGCCCCCTCCAGCCACACCGCTAGCTGTCGAGCCCTTTTCGACCCCACTGATCTCGTCACCGTCCTTTCCGACTGCACGCCACCACCAAAATGTCCTCCCGAGACTGTGCTGTTGTTGGTGCCTACTCCTACGGTGATGCCAAGCCTCGGTCCCCCGTCAGGCAATGCTCGAGCAATTGGTTGCCTTTAGAGCATCTCTAGCAGAGCCACTATAATCTCAACCCACAAAATCGATTTAAGCTCGCCCTAAATCGATTTTGCAGGCACTTTATGCCCAACGCAGAACAGATATCGCAAATGGACTTGCAAATTTAAAATTTGAAGATAAAATATGTTCCCGCTACATTTAAATAGTCCGGACCTCATCGTAGTTCAGCGCACACACATTTAAACAAACTAAATCCTAAATGACGGAGGGCGATGATGGCTCACGGCTTCACACTAAGGTGGTACTCACAGGCAGATTTGTAGATGGTGTAGACAAGCTCGTACTAGCCGTGCGGCGGCGCCCTCCTCGCCGGTGTCCAGCGCCTCCTTCGCGGTGAATCGTGCCACCTCGGTCTCACGGAGAGCCTTCATCGACGACCAGAGCGTGTTGTACAACTCTTTGAAGTGGTGCCACCCATGACTCCTGCCGTTGCGGTAGAGGGCATCGCGGTTGCGAGCCAACTCACGGCGCCACGGCTTGACGGTGTAGCCGCTAGAGCTTTCGGCCTCCACGTTATGCCGGCCGCGCTTGCATGGCGGCGATAGGCGGCGGCCCCATCGTCGAACGCCTCCTCCGTGGCCTTCTCCTGACAGTGCTCGCCAAAGCTATGCAAAAACTATGGTGGAAAAGAAGAGGAAATCGATAGAGGGGAAGGAACACGATGGATCTAGATGCAAAACGGGAACCCTAAGTCGCCCCTCCCAGTACATATAACGGCTAAAGGGGGTGGTTTGAGGGCCGCCCATATAATGTTTATGGGTCGCTGCAAATTTGGTGGACCCGTTCTGGCCCGAAAAAGGACGGATACACTATCCCACCTGCAAATATATGGATCGGTGGCGGGATAACACACATGCTAGAGAGGCTCTTACGCTCTCTCCCAACCTCCAAGTTGAGCATCACTCCCTACCAACCCAGGCAGTGACATCTCTGCACTGATGACACCTTCATCCTCTTTGATTCCCTTACAATGCCACATCGATACAGACGAGTTTGACATGGTGGTACATAACTCAGTCCTCGAATCAATGAATATACAACCATACTAGTACATAAGGACATCTTCAACACCGCCTTGAAAAGGACACACTATTTGCCCATGAACTGGTCCAGACTTGTCCGTGGACACGAATACAAGAGCCAACCATCCAACCCTTTCACCTAAACGTCCCCTCTTTTTTTCCTGCAGCCTGGAACATTTAAAATAATTATAGAAAATAGCACAGTTCATCCATAAATAACATGTACATATTCCAAGTCCAAATGTACATATTACATCCGAGATGTTCAACAAGTTTTTCGAATTCAACGATGCTCGAGTCATAATCTGCACATGTTGTCCCACACACTATGCCCCTTGAGCTTCATCAAATGTACGAACGTAAATGGCCTGCCCCTGGTCCTGTGGTACATCACGTCAGCATGTCTGGGCTATACAACATGATGATTATCAAGTTGCAACATTGAGAGAATCAATGAATTAATCAACATGCAGAGCAGCAAGAATAAAACATTACAATCTCAATGGTTTGTGAGCCCAGTGGTCACCTTCTCTCGATTTATGCAATTGCACCACAAAACTTCATGACGGAGTTGGAGATGGTGTACCACCGTTGGGCTAGTGACTTCACATTGCGTTCACGGATCATGTGCATGTCGTATGCACGAAGTGCTTTGCTCGTGAAACAAAGAATGCATGTTTTGCCAAATTTCTGAGCCCCCTTGCCCCATGCCTATAAAGTCCATAGATACGAGCTTCTACGCACCACACACCAACTCATCCTTCATCACCAAGTACCCCGCCATCGTGCTTACTCTAGGAAATAACAACAAGGTCAAAAAAATCTCAATGACATTTGACTGGACACCTGCCAGGCGTGGTGTTTGCCGTGGAAGGCGTCGAAAGGGAAGTGGAGCGTACCTGACTACAAACGAATCCTGGGTGGATGACGACGTAGTCCAAGGCGGGGAGGCGCGTGGGAGCGGGCTTCGGACATCCTCAATGCCTGGGAGGCCACC
Source organism: Triticum aestivum (assembly GCF_018294505.1). NCBI lineage: Eukaryota > Viridiplantae > Streptophyta > Magnoliopsida > Poales > Poaceae > Triticum > Triticum aestivum. Next base: position 239,109,994 of record NC_057813.1, read on the forward strand.
GAAGAGATACAAAGGTGGTGTCGGATGAGGAGGGTGCGGATGTAAAGCAAGGGGGAGCAGGGCCAGAGTGGAAGAAAAGTGGCGCAGGGGTGCCAGAGACCTATGTGGAGGAGGTCAAGATAACCACAAACCTCCCCTAGTTTGCATCTGGTTTGTGGGACTTCAGAATAGTGGACGCCTCTGCGGACAAATATTGGTTCGCGTTGGATGGCAAACTACGTCCAAACAACTCGGTCCGGATGTATACGTGCCTCTTAAAGGTCGGCATAGAAGATGACCTAACACCTTATCAGAGACACCTCATGTAAGATAACAGTATGTTTGGTTTGGGAATGAAGTAAAATGACATGGGTTTATTGCACATGACCATGCATGAAGTAGCCACCCAACCTATGCAATGACTACAGGGCGCTCTGCAACATTGGATCTCTCATTGGCAATATTTTTAAGGTTGATATGCCCTTTCTAGACACTATAAAATATTTAACTCTCTTGTTGGTGTTATCAAAGCTAATTAGATCCCAAAGTATACATATTTGTAGTTTGAAGGAAAATGCTATGTTGTTACTTTTGAGGTTGAGGGTGCTCCCCTACCGCCACCACATCACCCTAGTCTTTCGAACAAGGAGGATGAGGGGGGAATGAAAATGGTAACAAGCAGGAAAAAGGTGTGGAGAAAGATGATGAACGTGATGGAAAGAAGCATAAGAATGATAAATATACCAACAACGATCGCTCACAAAGTGATGAAACCAATGCAGACAACGTTCATGCCAGGGCGACACATCTTGGAGGGGGTTGTTGTCTTACATGAAATGATCCATAAGCTACACTCGAAGAAACTTTATGGAGTTATCTTCAAAGTGGATTTAGAAAAAGCCAATGACAAAGTGAAATGGCCATTCTTGCAACAATGTATGTGCGTGAAACGCTTCCCAACAAAATAATATTAATGAATTGACTCATTTGTAATAGGGGAAACGTGGGTGACAATGTAAAGAATGACATTGCTCACTATTCCAAACACGAAAGGGATACCCTCTTTCGCCTATTCTTTTCAACATTGTGGCATATCTTCTAGCGGTTTTTGTTAATTGAGCAAAGGAAGCAGGTCATGTTGCTGGTTGAAAGCACATTCACTCCCTTGGTGGTTTTGGTAATTCATGTCAACATTTATGTTGATGGGATAATGTTTTCCTTGAGTACATTCCAGGAAGAGTTAAATTTATGCAAACATGGGATGTGGATGTGGACCCCTCAAAATGCAACATGTGTTGGAAAAGGTTTAAGACTCTACACTTTTGGTTTAGTGATCCAAGATCAAATTGATTCCATAGGAAACCAATACTGTTAAAACGGGATGCGGTTTTGATCATGGTCTTACTGCTCAACTACTTAGAGATATTGCTCCAAAATCTTCAATCACACTCTAACATTTGCCTATGTCCAAAACCCTAAAGTCAGTCTCGATCCAACCGATATACATCCAACCGGACACGCCGAGATACACTTGACATAGTCACTGCCAAAACCCTGGCATTTCGATCTCAACGAGTTGGCCCTTCGGTGTAACGCCCCTATAATCATGCTACAGTAACTCCAACCTAATTATGCCATGTCACCATGTTTTCTAAACCAAATTGCCACTCGATAAAAATAAAAGTCAAATTCAAATTCGAATTGCAAGTTAAATTATTATTTCTCCAAACTGTAAAACTAAATTGTTTCAGTATTATATAAATTCCCCTGCTCATTTTTCTTGTTTAAACCAACATCATTTGACTCGTCAATTAATCCCTAGTAAAAAAATAAAGTGGTCCAATAGCAACAAAAATAACCATTTCAAAATAAACAAATATTTATGTATTTCGAATTGACTTGAAACTTTGTGGGCCTATCCAAAATAATGACTAATATTTATGTGACAACTTTCATGTTGAAAAAAATTCATTTGATAGCTTAGAAAAATAGAAAACAAAGACTATAAAAGAAAACCGAAAAAGAAAAAGGAAAAAAGGCCTAACTATTACTATGCAGTTGGGCCTTCTTGCACAGTGCAAGGCATCCCAGCCCACCTCCCATTACAATGGGAGGGAGAGGCAGCCGTGGCGGCCATCCATGGCGCCTGGCCACGTGCCGGCCAGCCAGCACCCCTGGCCGCCTATAAGACCATCCCCGAATGCATATACAAACCCAACCCTCATTTTTCCCTTGTCCGCTTGCTCTCATCAAAATAGTCATTGCGTGAACGCTGCTTGCCACGGTTGCCATTGTTGTCGCGGCCACTAGAATCCCTGACGCCTGGGAGGATGTCTAGGAGTTTCCTCGTCGTTGACTAATTCGCCTACGTGTCACACCGGTTAGCCAGAGTATACCGTGTGACTGACGAGTGGACCTTGGGGTTAGTGCGTAGGTGTGTGTTGGCCAGTTGGCCGTGTACGAGCGTGAGGGCCAGTTGGTAGTGTGTGGGTGCTGGGTACTTATGGGCCTGAGTTGTAAGTCAGACACAGGCTGTTGAAACGTGAATCATTTCTCATCTCCCCCACTCTCTCTCTCTATATACACACACACACACACACACACACTAGATCATTGATGGCGCGCGTTGCCGCGCCCGTCCATTTTATCAAATAGAGTGGATATGACACAACAAAACATGATACTCCCTCCAATCCAAATTAATTGACACTGATTTAAACCATCATCGATACACACTATCCAAATCATGAACCCCTCAAACTAAAAGAAGGTACCCAACTGATTATTGTACAGGTTCATTCATTATTTATGATATTGAGTAAGCATGATTTTGATCTCCTCACAAGTTAATTAGTGGATACTTCTAAACATAGCTTTATTATGTTAGAAAAGGTAATATATATTTCATCAAACAATCATTGATAATATAAGACAGAAATTTAATTCATCAAACTATCATTGATAATACTATAAATTGCAATATAAGACAGACATTTAATTAGGAAATGTATACCAAAATATTTGTCATCTTGTTTTTAAGGTCTTGCAAGGTGAGCACAAGAAACACACAAAATATTTCAATTAAGTGTTTTGTTAGTATTGTTTACTAAATTATAAAGTTGCCCAAAACCATCCAGGTAATTGAATTACACAACGATGTTTGCTGATCCCAAAGAACGAAAAAAGAAAGGCCTTCCAGTCAAAACGATGCCTGCATTCAGGTTCGTGCACAAAGTCAAGCTGCATAGGATGTTAAACAACATGTAAAGATGACAAGATCAAAAGCTATAATTTAAATGGAAGATAACTGTAAAGCAGGCGCTACAATTTATTTCCAAATTTATAACCTTCTACAAAAATGTGCCAGTGGCTGTACATTTCTTCTAGGTCCATCTAATCACTCTAAGCAGAAATTCATACTACAAATTATCATATGGGAGATGCAAGGTATAAGTGCCACTGTATGGTGCAGACTTTTCTATTATGTGTCATTTTCATAGTAGAATTTTTTCTGTAATCTACTGCCATATTTAAAGGTAAACTATCCATGGCAAATACCATGATTCTTTTCTGAATGTACAGTCAATTTTCTTGACAGGAGATGCAAGGGAAATTTCTTCAAATCCAAGAATTCCATTCTGTTTTGTGTAAAGAAGATCAAAGATCAGTAAGAACAGGGAAAATGTTGAGGGAAATGCACTATCGTATTAACAGAGATCATATTGTGTACCAAGTATCAACATCATTCCCACATCAATGATTCGCCTGTGCACACATATTTATATATCTAATAAAAAGGATAATACTGGTCTAAGTAATTTTTTTCGAAATGGAGGCAAACTACTGGTCTAAGTAATCAGTCCTAGGCTCAGGTGGAGGTTGTATATAAGAGGTAACTGGATGCCAATGGTTTGGATGTGAGTTGACGTAGGTGGGGGATCAGTTTTTGTGAAGATTGTTTTTCATAAGAAACTGGTAGCATGTGGAGTCCTACGACCTTAATATATACGATCAAGACTTTTAACAAGACAAATAATGTCCCTTCCAGTCCCGGCTATCAAAGCCGGCACGATTCTATGGGCAATTAAATGTCCCAAGAAAGTGGCGGGTACATTTGCTCAAGTAGATCTGGCTTGTTAAATCATCTGTTTGTTAGTATTACATATTACGATATATGTACGTGTGTGCCCAAAAAGCGTGCATGATTCTACAATTAGGAAGATGTCATTGCCGTATATTGCTTATGGTTCCTACAGAATGGTAAACAGTGTGTTTTATATCTCCAGGGTCCCAGTAATATGCCAAAAACAAGAGTGGGAGTGACTCCATAGTAATTACTTTAGAATAAAAAAAAAACATTTTCACTATACAATACAAACAGAAAATTCCTGTACACACGTGCATTGTGGACTTAATGGATCATCGAACAAACACCCCGTCTTATTGATCTTGAAAAGCACCAGCTAAAACTCCTGAACCATGCTAATGCACAAGCATGACAACTCAGATTTTTCATCTCTCATCATATACACAAATATGTACCAACAGAACATTATTTTACTTTTAACAAGATGGGTGTTTATCCACTGACCCTGTTAATCAGCCTGTCATGTATGACAACACTGTTGATTTCTTGAACACATTGGATGAATCTGGATCGATTCCCTTGCTTTCAACCAGGCAGCGATGAATCCAGTTGCTGGTCTATGGAGCGGGAACGACGACAGCGGTGCCATGATGCTGGAGGCTCCACCGCCACTGTCCTGGTTCTCCAGTGCAGACTGCTAGCGGAATTCTGGCCAACCCTCCATCCAACAACTCGTACGACGTACATATTTGTATTTTTTATATGTTTCAGCCAAGAATTAATCCCAAACTTCTATATCGTCTTATGGTATCTTGGATTGAAGGATTCACCATAATATGGGGAAAAAACTGGAAAAAAAGATGCAGGAATCTGAATAGTTGACTGAGCATTTGACAACTAAAGAATGAGATGGCAAGGATGCAAGGCTCTGGGCATGTCTACATTGTCGATACTATTGTGATAAATATATATGCAACACAAGCACAAAACGCCGTGATACAAACCCATGAACCTGAGAAACTTGATTAATTAACAGAAGGACTGCTCTTACCATGCAAAACAAAGACTGCCCCTAAACAAAACAAAAAAAAGGGGAAATTAGCAGGTGACAGTGAGTTGGCAGTTCTCACCGAAGACAGTGCCGACGGGGTTCGTGGCGGCCTGGTTTGTGGTCGCGTCGCCGATGAGCCACGGTGTCGGTGAAGGTGACGCAGGACGGACTGATCGTTGGTCGAGATCTCCGTGGTGGCCAAGATCCTGATCCTTGGCGAGGTGGTTGCAGACGTGGCGGATCTGGCCGCCGCCATGGTCGGCGCCTGACCTGGTCGATCTCCCTCTTCTCTTCTCTTCTCTTCCGATGAGGCAGGAGGAGAGGGTGGGAGACGAGGTCGGTGGCTTTGGGAGAGAGGATAGGAGGGGCGGAGGCCGGCGGCGAGGTGGCGTGAGGGCGCGTGACGGGAGGGGTAGCGTGGACGATAGCGGCGGCGGCGTACCTAGGTTTCTCGAGAGTAGTCGCTCGCCTTCTCTCGTGTAAATTTCTACGTGGGCTTTGTGGGGCAGCTAGGCCCAATGAACAAGAGTGCTCGGAAATTGCCACCGGAGTAGCTGCCTAGCCCACTTAGCGAGAAAATGTGAAATAAAACATCGAATCCGACGGCCAAAAACGACTAAAAGTGACGATCTAACGATTAGGAATGCTGATGGCCTGAGATGGCTGGGAGGGTGCTCAGTTTTAATATCTCTCTCTCTCTCTCTCTATATATATATATATATATATATATATATATATATATATATATATATATATCCCACCTTCTTCTTCCTCTCCATGCCTCCCTCACCTGCCCCGATCCCCTTTCTCTTGCCTACTCCGACCGTCAGATCCGAACCAGGGTGTTACAATTGGTAATCGGAGCCTTCAATCCCGTTTTTTTTCTCCACTGCTCTAGTATCCTCTTGACCTCGATCTGTAACATCCACCACCGCGGGTGTGATTCGCTCTCGCGAGATCGCTCGAAATCCCCGGTGGTGTTAGATCAGTTCGGAGAAGAGCCACGGTGCCGTCCAAGCCTTCCGTCCAAACCAGGAAACTGCTAGCGTCCATGGACAAGAGCACACCCACCCTCAAGTCCATGCTCAAGACCCTCCTCAACCGCTTCGATGAGCAGAACCTCGAGGGAAACAAGCGTCTCGAAGAACAAATCGCCTTCAACACCCAGATCGCCCATGATGTCCAGAATCTCTCCAACTAAATTGACCTCACACACGCGGATGTCGATGAGACCAACAAAACTCTGGAGGGATCGCCCTCGCCACAAGAGTCGACCACCGTGTTCAACCCGCCTCCACCAACACCCCTTCGACAGCCACCTCCACAACCACCCCTTTGACATCCGCCATCACAGATTCCTCCGGGATGGCTCTCTCTCTCCATATCTCGGAAACGGATCGCCGCTTCTTCCCCGGCCCACTGCAACCAAATGCATCTCCACCACACTACCACCTCCACCTCCCAACCACCACCACTATCCGCATCACGATGAGACCTACATCAAACCCCCAAAACATGATTTCCCCCGATTTGATGGCAGCATACCCTACCTCTAGCTCGACTGCTGCCATGCTTATTTCGAGCTCTACAAGGTGCCACCCAGCAGCTGGGTGACCACAGACACATTATACATTGAGGGGTAGGCCGCCCACTTGCTCCAGGCATTCCGTCAAACACATGTCGGGCTACACTGGGACGCATTTCGCGCGGCTATCACCGAGGAATTCAACGCAGATGACTTCGAATTAGAGATGCACAAGCTACTCCAACTCAGGCAGCAAGGCACGATGGCAGAATATTGGCAAGCATTCGACACCCACATGTACCACTAGCTCGCTTTGGACTCAATGCTCAGTCTGAAATTCTTCATCACCCGGTCTTAAAGCTGAACTACAGGCTGAGGTGTGATACATCTCCAACTTATCTATAATTTATGAAGTATTCATGCCATGTTTACAATAATTTTATATGGTTTTGGTATGATTTGCATGGAACTAACCCGGACTGACGCTGTTTTCAGCAGAATTATTGTGGTGTTGTTTTTTGTGTAGAAATCAAAGTTCTCCAAACACCGCAAAACTTTTTGTGGATTTTTGTGGACCAAAAGACCATCAATGGGCCAGAGTAGCACCTGGGGGGGTGCCTCGAGGGGGGCATAACCCACCAGGGCACGCCTGGGCCCCCAGGCGCGCCCCAGTGGGTTATGCCCACCTCGGTGGCCTCCCGTACCCCTTCTTCGCCCTATAGATCCCAAATACTCCGAAAACCCTCGGGGAGACCCCAGATCGGAAGTGCCGCCGCCGTAAGCCTTTGTAGCCACCAAAAACCAATCTAGACCCTGTTCCGGCACCCTGCCGGAGGGGGAAATCTTCTTCGATGGCCATCTTCATCATCTCGGCGGCCACCATGATGAGGAGGGAGTAGTCCACCCTCGGGGCTGAGGGTTTGTACCAGTAGCTATGTGTTTAATCTCTCTTTCGTGCGATCTCGAGATGTCACAATCTTGATGTATCATGGGCTTTGTTAACATAGATGGATGATGTTTCTGCCCTCTCTACTCTTGTTGTGATGAACTGAGTCTTTACCCTTTGAAGTTTTGTCTTGTCGGATTGAATGTTCAGATCTGAGAACACATGATATATGTCTTGCATATGAATACCCGTGGTGACAATGGGTATTATTTCGATTCACTTGATATATGTTATGGCACTCAACTTGCGGATTCCGCGATGACTTTGGGGTAATCTATGCATAGGGGTTGATGCACGTTTTATTATCTTTTCTTCGATAGAAACTTTAGGTCCCCTTGTAGTTCTTTGTGTGGATTGAGTATTATGAATCTGAAATTATTTGATACATATCGTATAATCAACTCATGGGTACTCGCGCTGACATTGGGGGTATCTAGGTGACATTAGAGTTGGTTGATATGTTTCGTATGGTGTTATTTTAGTACAAACTCTTAATTAGATCGATCGGAAAGAATAGCTTGTTGTTATTTTAGTACGAACTCTAGGATAGATTGATCGGAAAGAATAGCTTTTAGGTGGTTTCGTACCCTACAAAAATTTTCTATCTTTTGTTCTCCGCTAATAGGAACTCAGGAGTGATTCTTTATTGCATTATAAGGGATAATCATATGATCCAACTATGTTAGCATTGTTGATAGATTGCACTAGTGAAAGTATGCACCCTAGGCCTCATTTTACATCATTGCAATACCGTTTGTGCTCAGTTTTACCATTTACTACCTTGCTGTTTTTTATTGTTCGCACTACAAAAACTCATATCTACTATCCATACTACACTTTTATCACCATCTCTTCGCTGAACTAGTGCACCTATACAATTTTCCATTGTATTGGGTGTGTTGGGGACACAAGAGATTTCTTGTATTTGATTGCAGGGTTGCTTGAGAGGGACTATCTTCATCCTACACCTCCCACAGATTGATAAACTTTAGGTCATCCACTTGAGGGAAAATTGCTACGGTCCTACAAAACTCCGCGCTTGGAGGCCCAACACGTGTCTACAAGAATAAAGTTGCATAGTAGACATCAAGCTCTTTTCTGGCGCAGTTGCCGGGGAGGTGAGTGCTTGAAGGTATATCTTTAGATCTTGCAATCGAATCTTTTAGTTTCTTGTTTTATCACTAGTTTGGTTTATAAAAGAAAACTACAAAAAATGGAATTGAGGTTGCATCATATTGTTCATCTTTATAATATCTCCCGTGAAAATGATGGAAAGGAAAATTGTGCTCAATTGATAGTAGAACAATTAAATAGAATGTTTGGCATAAATGATGAGCATGATTGCAATGTTGTTAGTATGAATTCTTTGAATATCCATAATGCTAGTGATATGCAAAGCCATAAGCTTGGGGATGCTATGTTTGATGAAGATGATATTTTTAGTCCCCCAAGATTTGATGTGAATTTTTTTATAATGATTTCATGCCTCCTATTTATGATGATTATAATGATAAAACTAGATTTGGAGAGGTCATGACTTTATTTAGTGATGAATCCATCATTTTGGATGACGCTTCAATTGAATATGATAAGAAAGTTGCTATCTATGATGATTATTGTGATGATATGTATGCTAAAAAGAATAATGATATCCATGGAACTTTTGATCATGATTTTAATTTTCAATCACATGATAGTTATTTTGTTGAGTTTGCTCCCACTATTATGGATGAGAAGAAATTTGCTTATGTGGAGAGTAATAAAATTTCTATGCTTGTAGATCATGAAAATAATGCTTTATGTGAAAGTTATATTGTCAAATTCATTCATGATGCTACTGAAAATTATTATGAGAGAGGAACATATGCTTGTAGGAATTGCAATAGTATCAAGTTTCCTCTCTTTGTGTTGAAATTTTTGAAGTCATGCTTATTTTGCCTTCCTATGCTAGTTGATTCTTGCTCCAATAAATTATTTGCTCATAAAACCCCTATGCATAGGAAGTGGGTTAGACTTAAATGTTCTAGTCATATGCTTCATGATGCTCTCTTTATGTTTCAATTCTTATCTTCTATGTGAGCATCATTGAAATCATCATGCCTAGCTAAAAGGCATTAAAGAAAAGCACTTGTTGGGAGACAACCCAACACTTTTACTTACTATTTTTGTGTGTTCACATGATTATGCTACTGTAGTAATCATGTTTTATTGCTTTTGTTTCAATAAAATGCCAAGTAAACCTTTGGGATCATGGTGGGTGATAGTTGATTTGATCTTGCTGAAAAACAGAAACTTTTGCGCTCACAAAAATAACTCTCATTTTTAAAGAAGAATGATTTTGAGTTGATTCTTTTTTTCAAAAGATTAATATACAAATTGATCACGTGGTCATACTTTTTTTCATAATTTTTGGAGTAGCAGAAGTATGGTTTGAGTACAGATGACTACAGACTGTCCTGTTTTTGACAGATTCTATTTTCAATGCATATTTTGCTTGTTTCTAGTTTCTATGGCTTATATTGCTCAATATAAATTGTAGAAATTATATGCTATAGTAGGTATTGTGTGGAAACAATTATGAATCTTGTGTTTGACAGTACCAAAAGTGAAATGGTTTGCTCTTTATCATACTAACCTACCTCACAAGGTTCCGTTAAGTTTTGTGTGATTGAAGTTTTCAAGTTTTGGGTGAGATGTCGATATGAGGAGAATAAGGAGTGACAAGATCCTTAGCTTGGGGATGCGTAAGGCACCCCCAAGGTTAAGTAAGATCCAAGCAACTAAGCTTGGGGATGCCCCGGAAGGCATCCCCTCTTTCGTCTCCAACATTATCGGTAACCTCATTTGGAGCCATGTTCTCATTCGTCACATGATATGAGTTTTACTTGGAGCGTCATTTTATTTTGTTAGGTGTTGTTTGTTGTTATTTGGAATAATGTTTTGCATCTTTCTTTTCAATAAAAATGTAAAGTATAGCCTTTGCCATGCTTATTTTGCAAGTATACTTGTTGCTGTTTGAAAACATAAAGTTTATCGTTGTTGCAAAAATTCCATAGAAAAGTCAGAATGTGATAAAATGTTGAAACTTTTTGCAAATTAAGCTCTGATAAATTCTCCACAGTTTGGTAGACTTTCATAATCTTTGGATTTTAAGAAGTATTGATACTCTTGCATTCTTTACAGACTGTACTGTTTTGGCAGATTGCTGTTATGTTTGCATTGTTTGCATACGTTTGCTTGTTTAATGATTCTATTTGAGGATAGGAGTATTAAATATGCAAAGGAATTTAGTATGCAATGTTGAACAATAATTTTTGTGATTTGCTACAGTAGAGAGTGATAAGGTTTTTTCTTTGGTTTATACTAACTTATCTCACGAGTTCCTGTTGAGTTTTGTGTGGATGAAGTTTTTGAGATTAAGGGAAACCATGATATGAGATGAATTAAGGAGACACAAAAGCTCAAGCTTGGGGATGCCAAAGGCATCCCAAGTTAATATTCCAAGAAGTATCAAGCATCTAAGCTTGGGGATGCCCCGGTAGGCATCCCACCTTTCTTCTTCAACAATTATCGGTTAGTATCGGTTGAGCCTAAGTTTTTGCTTCTTCACATGAGTTGTGATATGCTTGGAATGTCATTTTGTTTTGTTTTGATTGTTGTTTTAATAAAATACTTAGATCTGAAAGTTTTAAATAAAAGAGAGTCCTCAAATAGCTACCCCTTTACATAACTACTCACTTGATCTTCATTTATATCTTTTTGGGGTAGCTTGTCATTTACACTTGTGCTTCACTTATATCCTATGAGTAAATTGTTGAATGAATTGAATATCATGAAGTTGAAATTACATATTCATATCATGCCTAGTAGTGAATTCACATTGGGTTTAGAAAGTGAAAGCTTTTGAAGCTTGACAATCACAATATTGGTCATACAAGCAATTCATGAATGATTAGTAGAAGGAAGAGAACTTTCACATGCAAATACACTATCTTGGAAATCTTTTTTGATTGTGAGCCCCCATCAAAATATTATATGTCAAAATTGTTGACGTTGGACAAGGAAGACAACATAATGATTTAGGTTTGTTCATATTCACATAGAAGTTATATTGTCATAGATCCTTCAACATGTGGTGCTTGCCCCCTATCTTTGCTAGCCAAAAATTCCGCACCAAGTAGATATACTACTTGTGCATCCAAAAACCCTTAAAACCAAATCTTGTTTTGAGAGTCCACCATACCTACCTATGGATTGAGCAAGATCCTTCAAGTAAGTTGTCATCGGTGCAATAAGGCAATAAAAATTGCTTCTAAAAGTGTTAGATCAATTAGTGTAAGAGAAAATTGAGCGTTGTACGAACTTGTGATGGCAAAGAATAAAAGCGATAGACTACATAATAAAGGTTGCTATCATAAGGGGCAATATAACGTGATGTTCTTTTGCACTAAGTGGTTGAGCATACAAACAAATAAGCGCATGACAACCTCTGCTTCCCTCTGCGAAGGGCCTGTCTTTTACTTTTACGTATTTACTTTCATGCAAGAGTCAAAGTTTTTCTCTCTATTCCTTTTTATTTTTCTCCTATGACAAGCATCATGTGGTGAGGAAAGATCTAGGCACATATATCCAGTTGGATATGGGTAGCATGAGTTATTATTTTGACATCACCCTTGAGGTGAATACGTTGGGAGGCAAAACAATAAGCCCCTATCTTTCTATGTGTCTGGTTGAAACGTTTTGCTCATGTGTATGCGGTGAGTGTTAGCAACCATAGAAGAATATATGATGGTTGAGTATGTGGAGATCTTACTTAAACTCTGTTGAATAAGTGGAATTGCAATTGCTTGGTGACTGAGAACATAGGTTGTTGAGTTTCAAGAGAATTCATTGTTTGAACCTTAACATGTGAATTGGTTGCTACTTGGTCGTGAGAAGTTTTATAAGAAAGAATTGCTGTTATGATGCTAGGAAAAGTGATTGAAATTGTCATTGATCAAACCTGTGCACTTTGCTAGCATTCACACTTCATAAATTATTTCTTTTATCATTTACCCCTCGAGGACGAGTAGGAATTAAGCTTGGGGATGCTGATACATCTCCAACGTATCTATAATTTATGAAGTATTCATGCCATGTTTACAATAATTTTATATGGTTTTGGTATGATTTGCATGGAACTAACCCGGACTGGCGCTGTTTTCAACAGAACTACCATGGTGTTGTTTTTTGTGCAGAAATCAAAGTTCTCCAAACACCGCGAAACTTTTTGTGGATTTTTTATGGACCAAAAGACCACCAATGGGCCAGAGTAGCACCTGGGGGGTGCCCCGAGGGAGGCACAACCCACCAGGGCGCGCCTGGGCCCCCAGGGCGCCTCGGTGGGTTGTGCCCACCTCGGTGGCCTCCCGTACCCCTTCTTCGCCCTATAAATTCACAAATATTCCGAAAACCCTGGGGAGACCCTAGATCGGAAGTTCCGCCGCCGCAAGCCTCTATAGCCACTGAAACCAATCTAGACCCCGTTCCGGCACCTTGTAGGAGGGGGGAATCATCTCCGGTGGCCATCTACATCATCCCGGCGGCCACCACGATGAGGAGGGAGTAGTCCACCCTCGGGGCTGAGGGTTTGTACCAGTAGCTATGTGTTTAATCTCTCTCTCTCTCTCGCGCGCGATCTTGAGATGTCACAATCTTGATGTATCATGGGCTTTATTAACATAGATGGATAATATGATGTTTCTCCCCTCTGTACTCTTGTTGTGATGAATTGAGTCTTTACCCTTTGAAGTTTTGTCTTGTCGGATTGAATGTTCAGATCTGAGAACACATGATATATGTCTTGCATATGAATACCCGTGGTGACAGTGGGGTATTATTTTGATTCACTTGATATATGTTATGGCACTCAACTTGCGGATTCCCGCGGTGACTTTGCGGTAATCTATGCATAGGGGTTGATGCACGTTTTTATTATCTTTTCTCTGATAGAAACTTTGGGGTCCCCTTGTAGTTCTTTGTGTGGATTGAGTATTATGAATCTGAAATTGTTTGATACATATCATATAATTAACTCACGGGTACTGCGGTGACATTGGGGTATCTAGGTGACATTAGAGTTGGTTGATATGTTTCATATGGTGTTATTTTAGTACGGACTCTTGATTAGATCAATCGGAAAGAATAGCTTGCTGTTATTTTAGTACGAACTCCAGGATAGATTGATCGGAGAGAATAGCTTTGAGGTGGTTTCGTACCCTACAAACAATTTCTATCTTTTGTTCTCCGCTAATAGGAACTCGGGAGTGATTCTTTATTGCACTTTGAGGGATAATCGTATGATCCAACTATGTTAGCATTGTTGAGAGATTGCACTAGTGAAAGTATGCACCCTAGGCCTCATTTTACATCATTGCAATACCATTTGTGCTCCGTTTTACAATTTACTACCTTGCTGTTTTTTATTGTTTGCACTACAAAAACTCATGTCTACTATCCATACTACACTTTTATCACCATCTCTTCGCGACCTATACAATTTGCCATTGTATTGGGTGTGTTGGGGACACAAGAGATTTCTTGTATTTGATTGTAAGGTTGCTTGAGAGAGACTATCTTCATCCTACACCTCCCACGGATTGATAAACCTTAGGTCTTCCACTTGAGGGAAAATTGCTACTGTCCTACAAAACTCGGCGCTTGGAGGCCCAACACGTGTCTACAAGAATAAAGTTGCATAGTAGACATCATGGTGTACCTCCAATCCCCTCCAGCATTACTCGTGCATCTATCTTGGCGTGGATCCAGGAGGAGGAGTTGGGTGCACCCAGAGCACGCACACGATCGGCACCATCAGGGCACCCTCCATCGCTGTTGGCGGCCATTCCAGCATACCCAACGGCCAGGCCACATGGCGACGAGTTCGCACGGGAGCGGTAGCTCAAGGACTTCTGTCCCGCGAATGATTTGTGCTTCAATTGTGGGGATCATTACTCGCGGGAGCATCACTGCAACCAACAGGCGCAACTCCTCACAATATAGGTTGGACAGTATGGCGACCTACTCTTTGACGATGTTGTCAATGTTCTGGCACTCCTCAATGAGCCGGCAACACTAGTCCCACTGCCCGAGTGTTGCACCTTGTCAGCATAAGCCCTGGATGGCTCTGACGCACCCAGTACGATTCGTCTTCGTGCACTGGTGGGCAACCAGATTATGTTGTTGTTGATCGATTGAGGAAGCACCCACAACTTCATCAACAAGGCTTTCATTGAGCGAGTGGGGCGAAAACTCAAGAATTGCAACTAGTGGAAGTCCATATTGCCAATGGGGACCATCTGACCTGCTCGCGCATGGTTCCAGAGCTGAGATGGTGGATGCAGGGACATACATTCACGACACCCACGTGCGAGCTCGAGATTCGTGCATATGACATCATTTTGGGATGGATTGGCTATCACAATTTAGTCATATGACATGTCACTGGCAGGAGAAGCATGTCACATTTGTCCACAAAGGTGAGCAAGTGACGCTGCAAGGAGTTCGACCCAAAGCAACTCTCACTCTGCAAGCAATTGAACCTGAAGAACTCTGCAAGCTCATTTCAGGCAGTGACATGTGAGCTATGGCAATGCTGGATGCCCAACAAAGTGAACCAGCAAAATGGGAACACTATTCTCCCTTGACACCAATCAGCAACCCGCTGGAAGATTTAGTTGATGTGTTTGCATCACCAAAAGGCTTGCCATCACACCACCGGTATGATCATGTTTTCACTCCCGTGAACAACGCGCGTCCTACCAGTGCTCGACCTTACCGTTACTCTTCGCTTCAAAAAGGTGAGATTGAAAATTAGGTCCGAGAAATGATCGACGCTGGCGTCTGATACATCTCCAACGTATCTATAATTTATGAAGTATTCATGCCATGTTTCCAACAATTTTATATGATTTTGGTATTATTTGAATGGAACTAAGCCGGACTGGTGCTGTTTTTAGCAGAACTACTGTGGTGTCATCTTTTTTGCAGAAATAAAAGTTCTCGGAATGGGCTAAAAATTTACCGTGATTTTTATGGACCAAAAGAGACCCCCGAAGCTTCGAGGAAGGACCAGAAGCCTCACGAGGAAGCAACAAGCCTAGGGGGCACACCCTACCCCCCAGGGTGCCTGGAGCAGGCTTGTCTCTACCTCGAGGATCCCCTTGACGTGAGACCGATACCAAAAATTCCTATAAATAACCAAACCCCCAGAAAGAACCCTAGATGAGAAGTTCCACCACCGTAAGCCTATGTATCCATGAAAACTCAATCAGGACCTTGTTCTGGCACCCTGCTGGAGGGGGAAATCATCACTGGAGGCCAGCTTCATCATCCCGGCGGCCACCATGATGAGGAGGGAGTTGTTCACTCTCGGGGCTGAGGGTATGTACCAGTAGCTATGTGTTTGATCTCTCTCTCTCTCTCTCTCTCTCTCTCTCTCTCTCTCTCTCTTGTGTTCTTGATTTGGCATGATCTTGATGTACCGCGAGCTTTGTTAATATAGTTGGATCATATGGTGTTTCTTCCTCTCTATCTCATTGTGATGAATTGAGTTTTACCTTGAGGTTTCACTATTATCGTATTGAATACTTTTATGGGTTTGAGAACACTTGATGTATGTCTTGCATGTGGATACCCATGGTGACAATGGGGTATTATATTGATTCACTTGATGTATGTTTTGGCACTCAACTCGCGGATTCCCGAGGTGACATTGGGGTATGAAGGAAATATGCCCTAGAGGCAATAATAAAGTTGTTATTTTATATTTCTTATATCATGATAAATGTTTATTATTCATGCTAGAATAGTATTAACTGGAAACTTGATACATGTGTGGATACATAGGCAAAACACAGTGTCCCTAGTAAGCCTCTACTAGACTAGCTCGTTAATCAAAGATGGTTAAGTTTCCTAACCATAGACATGTGTTGTCATTTGATGAACGGGATCACATCATTAGGAGAATGATGTGATGGACAAGACCCATCCGTTAGCTTAGCATAATGATCGTTAAGTTTTATTGCTATTGCTTTCTTCATGACATATACATATTCCTTTGACTATGAGATTATGCAACTCCCGGATACCGGAGGAATACCTTGTGTGCTATCAAACATCAGAACGTAACTGGGTGATTATAAAGATGCTCTACAGGTATCTCCGAAGGTGTTTGTTGGGTTGGCATATATCAATATTAGGATTTGTCACTCTGAGTATCAGAGAGGTATCTCTGGGCCCTCTCGGTAATGCACATCATAATAAGCCTTGCAAGCAATGTGACTAATGAGTTAGTTGTGGGATGATGTATTATAGAATGAGTAAACAGACTTGCCAGTAACGAGATTGAACTAGGTATGAAGATACCGACGATCGAATCTCGGGCAAGTAACATATTGATGACAAAGGGAATAACGTATGTTGTCATTACGGTACGACCGATAAAGATCTTCGTAGAATATGTGGGAACCAATATTAGCATCCAGGTTCCACTATTGGTTATTGACCGGAGAGGTGTCTCGGTCATGTCTATATTGTTCTCGAAGCCGTAGGGTCCGCACGCTTAACGTTCGATGACGATTTTGTATTATATGAGTTATGTGATTTGGTGACCGAATGTTGTTCGGAGTCCCAGATGAGATCATGGACATGACTAGGAGTCTTGAAATGGTCGATAGGTAAAGATTGATATATAGGACGATGGTATTCAGACACCGGAAGTGTTCCGGAGGGTACCGGGTACATATCGGGTCACCAGAAGGGGTTTCGGGCACCCCCAGCAAAAGATATGGACCTTATGGGACAAGAGGGGAAACACACCAGCCACAAAGGGGCTAGTGCGCCCCCCATATGGGCTGGCCAAATTGGAGTAGCAAAGAGGAAGGAGGAAAGGAAAAAGGGAATAGGATTCCCCCTTCCCCCTCTTCCCTTCCTACTCCGAATAGGAATAGGAAAGGGGGGGGGGAGGCTGAATTGGGAGGACCCCAAGTAGGATTCCTCCTACTTGGGGCGCCCCCTTGGCAGCCTCTCCTCCCCTCCAACCTATTTATATTTGGGGGAGGCACCGCTTGAACACACATCAACAGTTGTTAGCCGTGTGCGGCGCCCCCTCCATAGTTTACACCTCCGGTCATACTCACGTAGTGCTTAGGCGAAGCCCTGCGCGGATCACTTCACCATCACCGTCACCATGCCGTCGTGCTGAAGAAACTCTCCCTTGACACTTTGCTGGATCAAGAGTTCGAGGGACGTCATCGAGCTGAACGTGTGCAGAACTCGGAGGTGCCGTACGTTCGGTGCTTGATCGGTCGGAACGAGAAGAAGTTCGACTACATCAACCGCGTTGTCAAACGCTTCCGCTTTCGGTCTACGAGGGTACGTAGACACACTCTCCCCCTCTCGTTGCTATGCATCTCCTAGATAGATCTTGCGTAAGCGTAGGAAAATTTTGTAATTTCATGCTACGTTCCCCAACAGTGGCATCCGAGCCAGGTCTATGCGTAGATGATATGCACGAATAGAACACCAAGAGTTGTGGGCGGTGAACTTCATACTGCTTACCACCAACGTCTTATTTTGTTTTGGTGGTATTGTTGGATGAAGCAGCCCGGACCAACCTTACATGACCACGTTCATGAGACCGGTTCCACCGACAGACATGCAACTAGTTTTGCATAAAGGTGGCTGGCGGGTGTTTGTTTCTCCAACTTTAGTTGAATCAAATTTGACTGTGGCCGGTCCTTGTTGAAGATTAAAATAGCAAACTTGATAAATCACCGTTGTGGTTTTGATGCGTAGGTAAGAACGGTTCTTACTAGAAGCCCGTAGCAGCCACGTAAAACTTGCAACAACAAAGTAGAGGATGTCTAACTTGTTTTTGCAGGGCATGTTGTGATGTGATATGGTCAAGGCATGATGTGATATATGTTATTGTATGAGATGATCATGTTTAGTTATCGGCAACTGGCAGGAGCCTTATGGTTGTCGCTTTATTGTATGAAATGCAAACGCCATGTACTTGGTTTACTTTATCACTATGCGTTAGCGATAGTTGTAGAAGAAATAGTTGGTGAGACGACCATGACGCTACGATGGAGATCAAAGTGTCAAGCCGGTGATGATGGAGATCATGATGGTGCTTTGGAGATGGATATCAAAGGCACAAGATGATGATGGCCATATCATGTCACATATTTTGATTGCATGTGATGTTTATCTTTTATGCATCTTATTTTCCTTAGTACGATGGTAGCATTATAAGATGACCCCTCACTAAATTTCAAGGTATAAGTGTTCTCCCTGAGTATGCACCACTGCGAAAGTTCTTCGTGCTGAGACACCACGTGATGATTGGGTGTGATAGGCTCTACGTTCACATACAATGGGTGCAAGACAATTTTGCACATGTGGAATACTCGGGTTAAAATTGACGAGCCTAGCATGTACAGACATGGCCTCGGAACACTAGAGACCGAAAGGTCGAACGTGAATCATATAGTAGATATGATCAACATAGGGATGTTCACCATTGATGACTACTCCATCTCACGTGATGATTGGACATGGTTTAGTTGATTTGGATCACGTATCATTTGGATGACTCGAGGGATGTCTATCTAAGTGGGAGTTCTTAAGTAATATGATTAATTGAACTTAATTTATCATGAACTTAGTCCTGATAGTATTTGCAAATTATGTTGTAGATCAATAGCTCGCGTGGTAGCTCTCCTATATTTTTGATACGTTCCTAGAGAAAACTAAGTTGAAAGATGATAGTAGCAATGATACGGACTGGGTCCATGATCTGAGGATTATCCTCATTACTGCATAGAAGAATTATGTCCTTAATGCACCGCTAGGTGACAAACCTATTGCAGGAGCAGATACAGACGTTATGAATGTTTGGTAAGCTCGATATGATGACTACTTGATAGTTTAGTGTACCATGCTTTACGGCTTAGAACCGGGACTTCAAAAACGTTTTGAACTCCACAAAGCATATGAGATGTTCCAAGAGATAAAATTGGTATTTCAGACTCATGCCCGTGTTAGGAGGTATGAGACCTTTGACAAATACTTTGCCTACAAGATGGAGGAGAATAGCTCAGCTAGTGACCATGTGCTCAAAATGTCTGGGCACTACAATTGCTTGAATCAAGTGGGAGTTAATCTTCTAGATAAGATAGTGATTGATAGATTCTCTAGTCACTATCACCAAGTTACTAGAACTTTGTGATGAACTATAATGTGCAAGGGATAATGGAAAAGATTCCTGAGGTCTTCATGATGCTGAAATCGGCGAAGGTAGAAATCAAGAAAGAGCATCAAGTGTTGATGGTTAACAAGACCACTAGTTTCAAGAAAAATGGCAAAGGAAAAGAAAGGGAACTTCAAGAAGAATGGCAAGCAAGTTGCCACTCCCATGAACAAACCCAAAGCTAGACCCAAGCCTGAAACTGAGTGCTTCTACTCCAAAGGAAATGGTCACTCGAAGTGGAAGTTCCCCGAATACTTGGCGGATAAGAAGGATGGCAAAGTGAACAAAGGTATATTTGATATATAGATTATTGATGTGTACTTTACTAGTGTTCGTAGTAGCCCCTGGGTATTTGATACCGGTTCAGTTGCTAGGATTAGTAACTCGAAACGGGAATTGCAGAATGAACATAAACTAGTTAAGGATGAAGTGACGATGTGTGTTGGAAGTGGTTCCAAGATTGATATGATCATCCTTGTACATTCCCTATACTTTCGGGATTAGTGTTGAACCTATATAAATGTTATTTGGTGTTTGCGTTGAGCATGAATATGATTTGATCATGTTTATTGCAATACAGTTATTCATTTAAGTCAGAGAATAATTGTTGTTCTGTTTACATGAATAAAACCTTCTATGGTCATACACCCAATGTAAATGGTTTATTGAATCTCGATCATAGTGATATACATATTCATAATATTGATGCCAAAAGATGCAAAGTTGATAATGATAGTGCAGCATACTTGTGGCACTGCCTTTTAGATCATATTGGTGTAAAGCGCATGAAGAAACTCCATGCAGATGGACTTTTGGAATCACTTGATTATGAATCATTTGATGCTTGTGAACCATGCCTCATGGGCAAGATGACTAAGACTCCGTTCTCCGGAACAATGGAGCAAGCCACTGACTTATTGGAAATAATACATACTGATGTATGCGGTCCGATGAGTGTTGAGGCTCGCGGCGGGTACCGTTATTTTCTGACCTTCATAGATGATTTGAGCAGATATGGGTATATCTACTTGATGAAACACAAGTCTGAAACATTTGAAAAGAATTTCAGAGTGAAGTGGAGAATCATCGTAAAAAGAAAATAAAGTTTCTAAGATCTCATCGCAGCGGCGAATATTTGAGTTACGAGTTTGGACTTCATTTAAAACAATGTGTAATAGTTTCACAACTCACGCCACCTGGAACACCACAACATAATGGTGTGTCCGAATATCGTAACCATACTTTATTAGATATGGTGCAATCTATGATGTCTCTTACCGATTTACCACTATCGTTTTGGGGTTATGCATTACAGACAGCTGCATTCACGTTAAATAGGGCACCGTCTAAATCCGTTGAGACGACACCGTATGAACTGTGGTTTGGCAAGAAACCTAAGCTGTCGTTTCTTAAAGTTTGGGGTTGCGACACTTATGTCAAAAGGCTTTAGCCTGATAAGCTCGAACCCAAATCGGAGAAGTGCGTCTTCATAGG
Source organism: Triticum aestivum (assembly GCF_018294505.1). Taxonomy (NCBI): domain Eukaryota; kingdom Viridiplantae; phylum Streptophyta; class Magnoliopsida; order Poales; family Poaceae; genus Triticum; species Triticum aestivum. The sequence goes on from NC_057813.1 coordinate 239,131,371, forward strand.
ATACCCAAAAGAAACTGTTGGGTACACCTTCTATGACAGATCCGAAGGCAAGATTTTTGTTGGTAAAATGGATCCTTTCTAGAGAAGGAGTTTCTCTCTAAAGAAGTGAGTGGGAGGAAAGTAGAACTTGATGAGGTAATTGTACCTTTTCTCGAATGGGAAAATAGCTCATCACATAAATCAGTTCCAGTGATGTCTACACCAACTAGAGAAGAAGCTAATGATAATGATCATGAAACTTCAAATCAAGTTACTACCAAACCTCGTAGGTCGACCAGAGCACGTTCCGCACCTGACTGGTATGGTAATCCTGTTCTGGAAGTCATGTTACTAGACCATGATGAACCTACAAACTATGAAGAAGTTATGATGAGCCCAGATTCCGCAAAATGGCTTGAGACCATGAAATCTGAGATAGGATCTGATGACCCACAAGTATAGGGGATCTATCATAGTCCTTTTGATAAGTAAGAGTGTCGAACCCAACGAGGAGCAGAAGGAAATGATAAGCGGTTTTCAGCAAGGTATTCTCTGCAAGTACTGAAATAAGTGGTAACAGATAGTTTTGTGATAAGATAAATGGTAACGAGCAACAAGTAACAAAAGTAAATAAAGTGCAGCAAGGTGGCCCAATCCTTTTTGTAGCAAAGGACAAGCCTGGACAAACTCTTATAATAGGAAAAGCGCTCCCGAGGACACATGGGAATATCGTCAAGCTAGTTTTCATCACGCTCATATGATTCACGTTCGATACTTTGATAATTTGATATGTGGGTGGACCGGTGCTTGGGTACTGCCCTTACTTGGACAAGCATCCCACTTATGATTAACCTCTATTGCAAGCATCCGCAACTACAACAAAAGTATTAAGGTAAACCTAACCATAGCATGAAACATATGGATCCAAATCAGCCCCTTACGAAGCAACGCATAAACTAGGGTTTAAGCTTCTGTCACTCTAGCAACCCATCATCTACTTATTACTTCCCAATGCCTTCCTCTAGGCCCAAATAATGGTGAAGTGTTATGTAGTCGACGTTCACATAACACCACTAGAGGTTAGACAACATACATCTTATCAAAATATCGAACGAATACCAAATTCACATGACTACTAATAGCAAGACTTCTCCCTTGTCCTCAGGAACAAACGTAACTACTCACAAAGCATATTCATGTTCATAATCAGAGGGGTAATAATGTGCATAAAGGATCTGAACATATGATCTTCCACCAAATAAACCAACTAGCATCAACTACAAGGAGTAATCAACACTACTAGCAACCTACTAGCACCAATCCCGGACTTGGAGACAAGAATTGGATACAAGAGATGAACTAGGGTTTGGAGATGAGATGGTGCTGGTGAAGATGTTGATGGAGATTGCCCTCTCCCGATGAGAGGAGCGTTGGTGATGACGATGGTGATGATTTCCCCCTCCCGGAGGGAAGTGTCCCCGGCAGAACAGCTCTGCCGGAGCCCTAGATTGGTTCCGCCAAGGTTCCGCCTCGTGGCGGCGGAGTCTCGTCCCGAAAGGTTCTCTCTATTTTTTTCTCATCGAAAGACTTCATATGGGAGAAGATGGGCGTCGGAGAGCCACCAGGGGGCCCACGAGGTAGGGGGCGCGCCCAGGGGGGCGCCCCCACCCTCGTGAGCAGGGTGTGGGCCCCCTGGCCTTCATCTTTGGCGACGATTTTTCTTTATTTATTTTAAGGTATTCCGTGGAGTTTCAGGACTTTTGGAGTTGCGCAGAATAGTCCTTCAATATTTGCTCCTTTTCCAGCCCAGAATTCCAGCTGCCGGCATTCTCCCTCTTCATGTAAACCTTGTAAAATAAGAGAGAATAGCCATAAGTATTGTGACATAACGTGAAATAACAGCCCATAATGCAATAAATATTGACATAAAAGCATGATGCAAAATGGACGTATCAACTCCCCCAAGCTTAGACCTCGCTTGTCCTCAAGCGAAAAGCCGATAACAATAAATATGTCCTCATGTTTAGAGGTAGAGGCGTCGATAAAAATAAAATACGGGCATGAAGGCATCATGATTACTTCATAACAGCAACATATATAAATTTTGTCATATGATTACTTATGTTCAAGTGATGATCTTTTCACAAAGCCAAAATATGAATCAAAAACCTTATTGGGCACCAACAATTATAATCTGAGTCATTGAAGCAATTGCAATTTATCATAACATCAGAAAGAGTCTATGTCAGAGCTTAAAAGCAAGTCCACATACTCAACTATCACTTAGTCCTTCATAATTGCTAACACTCACGCGATACTTGTGGTTACGGAGTTTTAATCGGACACAGAGAAAGATAGGGGCTTATAGTTTTTGCCCCACAACCTTTTACCTCAAGGGTAATGTCAACAATAATAATTCACACTCCCCCACATCCAATTAGATATATATATCATGTTCTTTCCAACATGCTGAGCTTGCCAAAAGATAAAATGAAAAAGGAAAGGTGAAGATCACCGTGACTCTTGCATAAGGTAGAGGATAATAATAAAAGATAGGCCCTTCGCAGAGGGAAGCAGAGGTTGTCATGCGCGTTTAGGGTTGATGCACAAAATCTTAATGCAAAAGAACGTCACTTTATATTGCCCCTTGCATGTGAACCTTTATTATGCAGTCCGTCGCTTTTATTGCGTCCACAACAAGTTCGTACAAAGTTTATTTCTCCGCACTAATAAGTCATGCATATTTAGAGAGCAATTTTTATTGCTTGCACCGATGACAACTTACTTGAAGGATCTTACTCAATCCATAGGTAGATATGGTGGACTCTCATGGCAAAACTGGTTTAAGGGTATTTGGAAGCACAAGTAGTATTTCTACTTAGTGCTGAGAATTGGCTAGCATGAGGGGGAAAGGCAAACTCAACACGGTAGAGGAACCATGACAACATACTTTATCTCAGATGTAAGAAAACATAACTCATTATGTTGTCTTCCTTGTCCAACATCAACTCTTTAGCATGTCATATTTTAATGAGTGCTCCCAATCATAAAAGATGTCAATGATAATATATCTATATGTGAAACCTCTCTTTCCTTATTACTTCCTATTAATTGCAACGATGACCAAAGCTATATTTGCCAACTCCCAACAACTTTAATCATCATACTCTTTCTATGTGAAGTCATTACTTTCAATAAGATCAATATGAACTCTTGATTCTTTTTATTCTTTTTCTTCTAATCACCCAAGATCATGGCAAAATACTCAAGCCCTTGACTCAACACTAATCTTTATTATATAGCTCACGGACTCGATTACAAAGAAGGATCATAAAGCAAAACTCAAAACTAGATCATGCCATGACTTTATTCTACTAAATCAAGATACTACTAATAGGATCGAACTAAGAAAAACGGTAAAGATAGGAGTTGTGATGGTGATACGATACCAGGGCACCTCCCCCAAGCTTGGCAGTTGCCAAGGGGAGTGCCCATACCCATGTGATTATGTCTCCTTCCTTTGTTGGCGGTGGAGGTGTTGATGATGATGCAAGCTTGTCGTCCACCTTCCATGGCATAGGCTCACCATCATAGAAGGATGATCGAGTCTCCGGAATCCTCAAATCTGCAGCCAAACTCATCCTTTTGAATCTATATTCATACTCACAGTTTTGGTTTTGCAGATCATAGATTTGGGCTTGGAGGTGCTCGATCTTCTCATGTAGCTTATAGATGGCTTCCTCGGTCTTCTTGGCATCCGGCTCATAGTTGTTGGTGAACTCCGCGAGCATCTTGTGGGTAGCGTTGATTCCACGCTCCACCATCCCCTGGCACTTGAAAACTTGTTGCTCCATTGCTTCGAGCCTCAACTCCACGCTTCCGGTTCCCTTTGGTCCCTCAACATCGCGGATGTGCAACAACCCATCACGCATCTCAATGGTTTGGGGGTGTCGCAGCACCTCCGCGAGGTAAGGGTTGATAACCTTCTCGAAGAACTTGTCCTTGGAAGCACTTGGGGTCGTCATGATGATCTAGACCTGTCAGAAAAACAGCTCGAAACAAGAACAGGGGAGATTTGCGTGATACGAGAGTCAAAACCTTCGGGAGTATATATAATGAATTTTTACCGACCAAAATACGTATCGTGCAAGGAAACGGAGTCCGGAGGGCACACGAGGTGCTCACGAGGTAGGGGGGCGCGCCCAGGGGGTAGGGCGCGCCCTCCACCCTCGTGGAGGCCTCGTGTCCTCCCCGGACTGCTACTTATTTTTCTATTTTTCTAAATATTCCAAAACGGAGAAATATTGCCTTAAAAATTGTTTTGGAGTCGGTTTACTTACCGTACCACATACCTATTCCTTTTTGGAGTCTGGAACGTTCTGAAAAGTGTCCCTTATATATTCCTCCGGGGTTACGGTTTCAATATTAGTTTCAACATTTATAGGATTACCTGAGATATAGTGTTTGATCCTTTGACCGTTCACCACCTTCGGATTTGTGCCTGCGAAGTTGTTGATTTTTATGGCACCAAAACGATAGACCTCCTCGATAACATAAGGACCTTCCCATTTGGAGAGAAGTTTTCCTGCAAAAAATCTTAAACGAGAGTTGTATAGCAATACATAATCACCTACATTAAACTCACGCTTTTGTATCCTTTTGTCATGCCACCTTTTAACTTTTTCCTTAAAGAACTTGGCATTTTCATAAGCTTGGGTTCTCCATTCATCAAGTGAGCTAATATCAAATAACCTCTTCTCACCGGCAAGTTTGAAATCATAGTTGAGCTCCTTAATAGCCCAATATGCCTTATGTTCTAGTTCGAGAGGTAAATGACATGCTTTTCCATAAACCATCTTATACGGAGACATACCCATAGGATTTTTATATGCAGTTCTATAGGCCCATAATGCATCATTCAGTTTCTTGGACCAATTCTTTCTAGACCTATTGACAGTCTTTTGCAAAATTAATTTGAGCTCTCTATTGCTCAATTCTACCTGACCACTAGACTGCGGGTGATATGGAGATGCAATTCTATGATTAACGTCGTATTTAGCAAGCATCTTACGGAAAGCACCATGAATAAAGTGTGAACCACCATCAGTCATTAAGTATCTAGGGACTCCAAACCTCGGAAAATAACTTCCTTAAGCATTTTTAATAGAAGTGTTATGATCAGCACTACTAGTTGGAATAGCTTCTACCCACTTAGTAACGTAATCAACAGCAACTAAATATGAGTGTAACCATTAGAGGCAGGAAAAGGTCCCATATAATCAAAGCCCCAAACATCAAATGGCTCAATAACAAGTGAATAATTCATAGGCATTTCTTGACGTCTACTAATATTACCAATTCTTTGACATTCATCGCAAGACAAAACAAACTTACGGGCATCCTTGAAGAGAGTAGGCCAATAAAAACCGGATTGCAATACCTTATGTGCAGTTCTATCTCCAGCGTGGTGTCCTCCATAAGCTTCGGAGTGACACTTGCGTAGGATCTGTTCCTGTTCATGCTCAGGTACACAACGTCTAATAACACCATCTACTCCTTCTTTATAAAGATGTGGGTCATCCCAAAAGTAATGTCGCAAGTCATAGAAAAACTTTTTCTTTTGTTGGTATGTGAAGCTAGGCGGTATAAATTTAGCAACAATATAATTAGCATAATCAGCATACCATGGAGTGCTACGAGAAGTACTTATGACATTTAATTGCTCATCAGGAAAGCTATCATCAATAGGTAGTGGGTCATCAAGAACATTCTCTAGCCTAGACAAGTTGTCTGCAACGGGGTTCTCAGCTCCTTTTCTATCAACAATATGTAAATCAAATTCTTGAAGCAAGAGAACCCATCTAATGAGTCTAGGTTTTGCATCTTTCTTTTCCATAAGATATTTAATAGCAGCATGATCTGTATGAATAGTTACTCTAGAATCAACAATATAGGGTCTGAATTTATCACAAGCAAATACAACCGCTAAAAGTTCCTTTTCGGTAGTAGCATAATTTCTTTGAGCATTGTCTAGAGTCTTACTAGCATAATGGATAACATTCAATTTCTTATCAACTCTTTGCCCTAGAACAACACCTACAGCATAATCACTAGCATCACACATAATTTCAAAGGGTAAATTCCAATCAGGTGGCTGAACAACAGGTGCAGAGACTAATGCTTTCTTAAGTATTTCAAATGCTTCTACACAATCATCATCAAAGACAAATGGTACATCTTTTTGTAATAAATTAGTCAGAGGCCGAGAGATTTTTGAGAAGTCCTTGATGAACCTCCTATAAAATCCGGCGTGACCAAGGAAACTTCTTATACCTTTGATGTCCTTGGGACATGGCATCTTTTCAATAGCATCAACCTTGGCTTTATCAACTTCAATACCTCTTTCAGAAACTTTGTGCCCCAAGACAATACCTTCATTAACCATAAAGTGGCACTTTTCCCAATTCAAGACAAGATTAGTTTCTTCACATCTCTGCAAAACTCGAGCAAGATTGCTCAAGCAATCATCAAAAGAGGAACCATAGACGGAAAAGTCATCCATGAAAACCTCACAAATTTTCTCACAAAAGTCAGAGAATATAGCCATCATGCATCTTTGAAAGGTAGCAGGTGCATTACATAAACCAAAAGGCATACGTCTATAAGCAAAAGTACCAAAAGGGCATGTAAAAGTAGTCTTTGATTGATCTTTAGCCGACACAGGTATTTGAGAAAAACCAGAATAACCATCTAGAAAGCAATAATGTGTATGTTTGCATAATCTTTCTAGCATTTGATCAATAAAAGGTAAGGGGTAATGATCTTTCTTAGTAGCCTTATTTAATTTGCGGAAATCAATTACCATCCTATAACCTGTGATAATTCTTTGCGGAATCAATTCATCTTTATCATTAGGGACAACAGTAATACCTCCCTTCTTAGGGACACAATGGACAGGACTTACCCACTGACTATCAGCAACGGGATAAATTATACCTGCCTCCAGAAGCTTGAGTATTTCTTTTCTTACCACTTCTTTCATTTTAGGATTCAAACGTCGTTGAGGATCACAAACTGGTTTGGCATCAGCTTCCAAATTTATTTTATGTTGACATAGAGTGGGACTGATGCCCTTAAGATCATCCAGAGTATATCCAATAGCGGCACGATGCTTCTTCAGAGTTTTCAATAATCTTTCTTCTTCATGCTCTGAAAGGTTAGCACTAATAATAACAGGATATATTTTCTTTTCATCAAGATAAGCATATTTAAGATTATCAGGCAACGGTTTAAGCTCAAACACGGGATCACCCTTGGGTGGAGGAGGATCCCCTAGGATTTCAACAGGCAAATTGTGTTGCAGAATAGGTTCCTGTTTAAAGAATACTTCATCTATTTCCCTTCTTTCATTCATGAACATATCATTTTCATGGTCTAGCAAATAGTGTTCTAAAGGATCACTAGGAGGTACAACAATAGAAGCAAGACCAATAATTTCATCCTTACTAGGCAATTCTTCCTCACGATGTTGTTTACTAAATTTAGAGAAATTAAACTCATGGACCATATCATCCAAGCCAACAGTAACAACATTCTTTTGCAATCTATCTTAGCATTAACAGTACGCAAGAAGGGTCTACCAAATATAATGGGACAACAGCTATCTTGTGGAGAACCAAGAATAAGAAAATCAGCGGGATATTTGGTTTTCCCACACAAGACTTCAACATCTCTAACAATTCCCATTGGAGATATAGTATCTCTATTGGCAAGTTTAATTGTAACATCAATATCTTCTAACTCAGCAGGTGCAATCTCATGCATAATTTCTTTGTATAAGTCAATGGGTATAACACTAGCACTAGCACCCATATCACATAAGCCATGATAACAATGATCTCCTATTTTAACAGAAATAACAGGCACGCCTACCACAGGTCTATGTTTATCTCTATCACAGGGTTTAGCAATTCTAGCAGTTTCACCAGTGAATTGAATAACATGCCCATCAATATTATCAGACAAGAGATCTTTAACAATAGCAATATTGGGTTCTACTTTGACTTGCTCAGGAGGTGTATAAGTCCTAGTATTGCTTTTACGAACAACAGTTGAAGCTTTAGCATGATCCTTCATTCTAACAGGGAAAGGGGTTTCTCAACATAAGAAGTAGGAACAATAGGATCATTATAAGTGACAATCTTTTCTTCAACTTTAATAGGTGCAGCTACTTTTACTTCTATGGGAGGATGATATTTAAACCACTTCTCCTTGGGGAGATCAACATAAGTAGCAAAAGATTCACAGAAAGAAGCTACTATCTCAGAGTCAAGTCCATATTTAGTGCTAAACTTACGGAAAATATCGGTATCCATAAAAGATTTAACACAATCAAACTTAGGTGTCATACCTGACTCCTTACCTTCGTCGAGGTCCCAATCTTCAGAGTTGCGTTTAATTCTATCCAATAAATTCCATCCAAATTCAATAGACTTCATCATAAAAGAGCCAGCACAAGAAGTATCGAGCATGGTGCGATTATTATCAGAAAGCCGAGCATAAAAATTCTGGAGAATTGTCAATTTTGAGAGCTCATGATTGGGGCATGAATATAACATTGATATAAGCCTCCCCCAAGCTTGAGCGATGCTTTCTCCTTCGCGAGGCCAAAAATTATATATATAATTGCGATCACGATGAACAAGATGCATAGGGTAATACTTTTGATGAAATTCCAATTTCACTCTTTTATAGTTCCATGATCTCGTATCATCACATAGCCTATACCATGTCAATGCGTCTCCCCCCAAAGATAAAGGGAAAGCCTTCTTCTTAACAACATCATCGGGTACACCTGCAAGCTTAAATAGTCCACAAATATCATCCACAAAGCGTAGATGTTCGTCAGGATGCTTTGTTCCATCTCCTGCGAAAGTGTTAGCTAGCAGTTTTTCCATCATACCCGAAGGAATCTGAAAAGCAGTTTCATTTTCAATAGATTCAGTAGGTTCAGTAGGTTCAGTAGGTTGAGGAGCAACTCTTGGCTCAACCACGGGGTGAAGATACCCCCAACAAGCCCCTCAGACAATTACTTTCCATAGTAACAAGTGACAGAAAATTTCAGCACACTAAATAAATTTTTCCTTACCAAATTCCACCTAACAAAGGCACTTCACTCCCCGGCAACGGCGCCATAAAAGAGTCTTGATGACCCACAATTATAGGGGATCTATCGTAGTCCTTTTGATAAGTAAGAGTGTCGAACCCAACGAGGAGCAGAAGGAAATGATAAGCGGTTTTCAGCAAGGTATTCTCTGCAAGTACTGAAATAAGTGGTAACAGATAGTTTTGTGATAAGATAAATTGTAACGAGCAACAAGTAACAAAAGTAAATAAAGTGCAGCAAGGTGGCCCAATCCTTTTTGTTGCAAAGGACAAGCCTGGACAAACTCTTATAATAGGAAAAGCGCTTCCGAGGACACATGGGAATATTGTCAAGCTAGTTTTCATCACGCTCATATGATTCGCGTTCGGTACTTTGATAATTTGATATGTGGGTGGACCGGTGCTTGGGTACTGCCCTTACTTGGACAAGCATCCCACTTATGATTAACCTCTATTGCAAGCATCCGCAACTACAACAAAAGTATTAAGGTAAACCTAACCATAGCATGAAACATATGGATCCAAATCAGCCCCTTACGAAGCAACGCATAAACTAGGGTTTAAGCTTCTGTCACTCTAGCAACCCATCATCTACTTATTACTTCCCAATGCCTTCCTCTAGGCCCAAATAATGGTGAAGTGTTATGTAGTCGACGTTCACATAACACCACTAGAGGTTAGACAACATACATCTTATCAAAATATCGAACGAATACCAAATTCACATGACTACTAATAGCAAGACTTCTCCCTTGTCCTCAGGAACAAACGTAACTACTCACAAAGCATATTCATGTTCATAATCAGAGGGGTAATATTGTGCATAAAGGATCTGAACATATGATCTTCCACCAAATAAACCAACTAGCATCAACTACAAGGAGTAATCAACACTACTAGCAACCTACTAGCACCAATCCCGGACTTGGAGACAAGAATTGGATACAAGAGATGAACTAGGGTTTGGAGATGAGATGGTGCTGATGAAGATGTTGATGGAGATTGCCCTCTCCCGATGAGAGGAGCGTTGGTGATGACGATGGTGATGATTTCCCCCTCCCGGAGGGAAGTGTCCCCGGCAGAACAGCTCTGCCGGAGCCCTAGATTGGTTCCGCCAAGGTTCCGCCTCGTGGCGGCGGAAGTCTCGTCCCGAAAGGTTCTCTGCTATTTTTTTCTCATCGAAAGACTTCATATGGGAGAAGATGGGCGTCGGAGAGCCACCAGGGGGCCCACGAGGTAGGGGGCGCGCCCAGGGGGGCCACCCTCGTGAGCAGGGTGTGGGCCCCCTGGCCTTCATCTTTGGCGACGATTTTTCTTTATTTATTTTAAGGTGTTCCGTGGAGTTTCAGGACTTTTGGAGTTGCACAGAATAGTCCTTCAATATTTGCTCCTTTTCCAGCCTAGAATTCCAGCTGTCGGCATTCTCCCTCTTCATGCAAACCTTGTAAAATAAGAGAGAATAACCATAAGTATTATGACATAACGTGAAATAACATCCCATAATGCAATAAATATCGATATAAAAGCATGATGCAAAATGGACGTATCAGGATCCATGTATGAGAACAAAATATGGACTTTGGTGACTTGCCTGATGATTGGCAAGCAATAGAGAATAAATGGATCTTCAAGAGGAAGACGGACGCTGATGGTAGTGTTACTATCTACAAAGCTCGAATTGTCGCAAAAGGTTTTCGACAAGTTCAAGGTGTTGACTACGATGAGGTTTTCTCACTCGCATCGATGCTTAAGCCTGTCCGAATCACATTAGCAATTGCCGCATTTTATGAAATCTAGCAAATGGATATCAAAACTGTATTCCTTAATGGATTTATTAAATAAGAGTTGTATATGATGCAACCAGAAGGTTTTGTCAATCCTAAAGGTGCTAACGAAATGTGCAAGCTCTAGCAATCCATCTATGGACTGGTGCAAGCATCTCGGAGTTGGAATATACGCTTTGATGAGTTGATCAAAGCATATAGTTTTATACAGACCTATGGTGAAGCCTGTATTTACAAGAAAGTGAGTGGGAGCACTACAGTCTTTCTGATAATTATATTTGAATGGCATATTGTTGATCATAATTGATGTTGAATTTTCTGGAAAGCATAAAGGAGTGTTTGAAAGGAGTTTTTCAAAGAAAGACCTCAGTGAAGCTGCTTATGTATTGAGCATCAAGATCTATAGAGATAGATCAAGATGATTGATAAGACTTTTGATGAGTACATACCTTGATAAGATTTTGAAGGATTTCAAAATGGATCAGTCAAAGGAGTTCTTGCCTGAGTTGCAAGGTATGAAGTTGAGTAAGACTCAAAACCCGACCACAGCAGAAGATAGAGAGAGAATAAAAGTCATTCCCTATGCCTCAGCCATAGGTTCTATAAAGTATGCCATGCTGTGTAACAAACCTGTTGTGTACCTTGCCATGAGTTTGGCAAGGGGGTACGATAGTGATCCAGGAGTGGATCACTGGACAGCGGTCAAAGTTATCCTTAGTTACCTAAGAGGACTAAGGAAATATTCTCGGTTATGGAGGTGATAAAGAGTTCGTCGTAAAGAGTTACATCGATGCAAGCTTTTACACCGATCCGGATGACTCAGAGTCTGAATCTGGATATATATTGAAAGTGGGAGCCATTAGCTAGAGTAGCTCCATGCAGAGCATTGTAGACATAGAAAATTTGCAAAATACATACGGCTCTGAATGTGGCAGACCCATTGACTAAACTTCTATCACAAGCAAAACATGATCACACTTTAGTACTCTACGGGTGTTAATCACATATCAATGTGAACTAGATTATTGACTCTAGTAAACCCTTTGGGTGTTGGTCACATGGTGGTGTGAACTATTGGTGTTAGATGACATGACGACGCACTACTGTAGGATGCTACTAACGCGACACTACAATCAGAGACCCTTCGAAGAAACTGTGTGCGATGCATTAATCGCAAACGGTGATGTAAAAAACCGCCAAAAAAGATGCAAATCGTTTGCGATGAATGATACATCAAACACGATTCAGATTTTAGTTGCGTGTGCGATGAGGGGCATATGGTTGATCCGTATGAACTATTTGCGATGAGACAGAACAACAGAAACAGGCAGCCAGATCAAGGTGTCTGCGATACACGGCATACAGTTCGCTCCAATGAACCGTTTGCCATGATTGAGGTGAACACAAACGATTCGGCGTAACAAGATGTGTGTGATACCCGACAAATAGGTCGGTAATCAGAATTATGTGCGATCATTATAAACAGCCCATACGGTCTTTTTTTGTGAATTGTGTGCTCGTTGATGTCTGCTAGAACTACGTCGGTATTTCCCCAAAGAGGAAGGGATGATGCAGTATAGCGACGGTAGGTATTTCCCTCAGTGATGAGACCAAGGTTATCGAACCAGTAGGAGAACCTCCTCACACCACGTAAACAACACCTGCACACAAATAACAAATACTCGCAACCCAACGTGTTAAAGGGGTTGTCAATCCCTTTTGGGTACGACGCCTCTAGTGGGAAAATAATGTGAGGTAAAAAGTGGTAGATAGGATAAATAGATCGCGGAACAAATAAATTGCAGCAAGGTATTTTTGTATTTTTGGTTTAATAGATTTGAAAATAAATGCAATAGAAAATAGATCGCAAAGGCAAATATGGTGAAAAGAGACCCGGGGGCCGTAGGTTTCACTAGTGGCTTCTCTCGAGAAAAATAGCAAACGGTGCGAAAATAATTAATGTTGGGCAATTCATAGAACTTCAAATAATCATGACGGTATCCAGGCAATGATCATTATATAGGCATCATGTCCAAGATTAGTAGACCGACTCCTGCCTGCATCTACTACTATTACTCCACACATCGACCGCTATCCAGCATGCATCTAGTGTATTAAGTTCATGCTAAAACGGAGTAATGCATTAAGAATGATGACATGATGTAGACAAGATCCGTTTATCTATTGCGATAGATATAGATCTCATCTTGTTATCCTTAGTAGCAACGATACATACGTGTCGGTTCCCTTTCTATCACTGGGATCAAGCACCGTAAGATCGAACCCACTACAAAGCACCTCTTCCCATTGCAAGATAAATAGATCAAGTTGGCCAAACAAAACCCAATATCGGAGAAGAAATACGAGGCTATAAGCAATCATGCATATAAGAGATCAAAGAAGACTCAAATAACTTTCATGGATAAAAACATAGATCTGATCATAAACTCAAAGTTCATCGGATCCCAACAAACACACCGCCAAAAACTTACATCATATGGATCTCGAAGAGACCATTATATTGATAATCAAGAGAGATACTGAGACAGAGAGAGAGAGAGGAAGCCATCTAGCTACTAACTACGGACCCGTAGGTCTACAAAGAACTACTCACACATCATAGGAGAGGCACCAATGAAAGTGGTGAACTCCTCCATGATGGTGTCTAGATTGGATCTTGGAGGTTCTGGACTCTGCAGCGGCTGGATCAATATTTCGTCGACTCCCCTAGGGTTTCTGAAATATTTGGGTATTTATAGAGCAAAGAGGCGGTTCGGGGGGCACTTGAGGTGGGCACAACCCACCAGGGCACGCCTGGGCCTCCTAGCGTGCCCTGGTGGGTGTTGCTCACCTCGAGCAGCCCCTCAGGTGCTTCCTTGGCCCATTAGCTTTCTTCTGGACCAAAAACAATCCTCCAGGAGTTGCGTTGTGTTTGGACTCCATTTGATATCGATTTCCTGTGATGTAAAAAACATGCAGAAAACATCAACTTGCATTGGGCACTATGCCAATAGGTTAGTACCAAAAAATGACATAAAATGACTATAAAATGATTGTAAAACATCCAAGAATGATAATATAACAGCATGGAACAATAAAAAATTATAGATACATTGGAGACGTATCAGCATCCCCAAGCTTAATTCCTGCTTGTCCTCGAGTAGGTAAATGATAAAAACAGAATTTTTGATGTGGAATGCTGCCTAACATGTTCATCACATTCTTTTCTTTATAGCATGTACATATGGAATTTTATATGATTCAAAGCAATAGTCTAGTTTTGACATGAAGACTTTAATACTCAAGCATACCAACAAGCAACCATGTCTTTCAAAGTATCAACACTAAAGCAAGTTATCCCTAGCCCATCATGCTCAATCATTGATCCATTCATGAAACACACTCGAATATTAGCTACACCCAATTCCCAGATACAATCATAGTGCCACTTAGTTGGTGCTTTATAAGAGAAGATGGAGACTCAAATTCAAAATAAAAATTGCATAAGTAAAAGAAAGGCCCTTCGCGGAGGGAAGTAGGGATTTGTAGAGGTGCTAGAGCTCAAAGCTTAAATTGAGAGATAACGTTATTTTTGAGAGGCATACTTTTCCTACCAACGAAAATGACTTGGAGCATCCCAACACTTTCCATGCTAGATACATCATAGGCGGTTCCCAAACAGAAAATACAGTTTATTCCTTTTTCCACCATAACTTTCACTTTCCATGGCTAGCCGTATTCACGGGTGCTCTCCATACCAACACTTTCCAAGGAATTTATTATTTGACAACTTAAAGTAAATTCATTTATTCATTTCGGGACTGGGCATCCCTAGTACCTTTGCCGTACTCTCGTGCAATGACGAGTGAATAAACACTCATTGGGAGAATAACACATCTAGCATGGAAAATATTGGCTACCCTTTACCGCCTTGCGAGTAGTAGAGCACACAAAAGAGAAATTTATTTTGAATATTAGAGATGGCACATGCAAATTTGCTTAGAATGACATGGAAATACCGCATATAGGTAGGTATAGTGGACTCATTTGGCAAAACTGGTTAAAGGGTTTTGGATGCACAAGTAGTGATCATACTTAGTGCAAAATGAAGGCTAGCAAAAAGATTGAGAAGCAAGCAACCAAAAAGCGAAAAATCTCGTACCCAAGCATTAAGCATAAATAACACCGAATAATGCACCATAAGTAGGATACAAATTTCATTGCATAACTATTGACTTTCGTGCTTGCATAGGGAATCACAAACCTTAACATCAATATTCTTACTAAAGCACAATTACTCATCAATGTGACTCACATATCATATCGTCATATCTCAAAACCATTACTAAGAATCAAGTTTATTTTGTCCAATGATCTTCATGAAAGTTTTTATTATATCCTCCTTGGATATCTATCACTTTGGGACTATTTTCATATGTTGCTTTTGATAAGCTCAAACAAATATAAGTGAGGATCATGAGCATAATTTTTTTCTCTCAAAATAATCTAAGTGAAGCAATAGAGAATTTCTTAAAAATTTACTAACTCCCAAATAAATCTAAGTTAAGCATGAGAGCATTTCTTCAAAATTAACAAAGCACACCGTGCTCAAAAAGATATAATGAAGTACTAGAGCAAGTCCATGGCTCTAAATATTTAAGTGAAACATAGGAGAAAGCATAGCATAATTTTTGGCTCTCTAAAAAGGGTGTGTCCAGAAAGGATTCAACACTTAAAACACAAAGCAAAACAAGCAAAGACTCATATCATACAAGACGCACCAATCAAAACTCATATCATGTGACGAATAAAAATATAGTTTCAGGTAAAATACCAATGGTTGTTAGAAAAAAGCGGGGATGCCACTCGGGGGCATCCCCAAGCTTAGTTGCTTGCTAATTCTTTGAATATTTTCTTGGGGTGCCTCAAGAATCCCCAAGCTTAGCCTTTTGCTTATCCTTATTCCTTCATCCATCATAAGATAACCCAAAACTTAAAAACTTCAATCACACAAAACTCAAACAAAATCTTTATGAGATCCGTTAGTATAAGAAACCAAACCACTACTATAAGTACTGAATAAAACCTATTATTATTTTGTTTTTGCATTATATATACTGTAATTCAACTTATCTATGGCAAAAACTCATCAAAGAAAACCATAGAATCATCAAAACAAGCACACAACGCAAAGAAAACAGAATCTGTCAAAAACAGAACAGTCTGTAGCAATTTGAGAATTTCGAATACCTATGTAACTCCAAAAATTATGAAATAAGTTGGTGGACGTTTGAAATTTGTCTATTAATCCTCTGCAAAAAGAATCAACTTAAAATCACTCTTCTGTAAAAAATTACAACGAATCTCGTGAGCGCAAAAGTTACTGTTTTTCAGAAAGATCAAATAAACTTTCACCCAAGTCTTCCCTAAGGTCTTACTTGGCACAAACACTAACTAAAACACAAAAAACACAATCATTACAGTAGCATAATTGTGCTAACACTCAAGAACAGAAAGCAAAAAGCAAAAATAAATTTTATTCATTGGTTTGCCTCCCAACAAGTGTTATCGTTTTATGCCCTGGCTAGGCATAAAGTTTTATTGATGCTCACACTAAAGATAAGAATTGAAGCACAAAGAGAGCATCATAAAACACGTGACAAACACATCTAAGTCTAACATACTTCCTATGCATAGGCATTTTATAAGCAAACAAATTATCAAGGCAAGCAAAAACTAGCATGTTCAAGGAAGAAGAAAGAAACATTAGCAATCTCAACATGAAGAGAGATAATTTAGTAACATGAAAATCTCTACAACCATATTTTCCTCTCTCATAATAATTACATGTAGGATCATAAGAAAATTCAACAATATAGCTATAACATAACATATTCTCAACAAGATCCACATGCATGCGAAGTTGACACTCTTCCAAAATAGTGGGATTAACATTAACTAAAGTCATGACCTCTTCAAACACACTTTTATCAAAAAATTCATAAGATTGAATATTCTCCAAATTAGTGGGATCTAAAGTTGACACTATTCCAGACCCACTTTCAATATTATTGCAAACACTATTATCAATCTCATATTCATCATGGGGATTAACTAAATTTTCAAGATCATAAGAAGAATCACCCCAATCATGATCATTGCAATAAGTAGTGGACATAGCAAAATAGCATCCCCAAGCTTGGGATTTTGCATATTTTTACCACAATTGGCATTAATAGAATTTAGAGTAAAATCACAATCATGATTTTTATGCAAAAAGCTATCATGAATCACTTCATAAATTCTTTCATCACAATTTTCAGATTCACAAATCTCAAGCAAAACTTCATAAAGATAATCTAGTGTATGCAAATCACTAGCAATTTGTTCATGATAATTTGATCTCTTAAAAAGATTAGCAAGTGTATGAGGATCCATATCAAGAGATATTTAGCAAGCAAAGATGCAAGCAAATAGAAGATACATGTCACACAAGCAAAGAAGAGATCCGACGAGAAAACGGCGAACGAAAAAGAGAGCGAACAAAACGGAAAAGTTTTGTGAAGTGGGGGAGAGGAAAACGAGAGGCAAATGGCTAATAATGTTAATTGCAAGGAGATGAGATTTGTGATTAGGAACCTAGTTGATGTTGAAGATCCTCCCCGGCAACGGCGCCAGAAATGGCACATTGACGGGAGACTATCTTGAGGTGATCCTCCCCGGCAACGGCGCCAGAAATTCCTTTTGATGTCTGCTAGAACTACGTGGGTATTTCCCCAAAGTGGAAGGGATGATGCAGTATAGCGACGGTAGGTATTTCCCTCAGTGATGAGACCAAGGTTATCGAACCAGTTGGAGAACCTCCTCACGCCACGTAAACATCATCTGCACACAAATAACAAATACTCACAACTCGACGTGTTAAAGGGGTTGTCAATCCCTTCGGGTACGACGCCTCTAGTGGGCAAATAACGTGAGGTAAAAAGTGGTAGATAGGATAAAGAGATTGCGGAACAAATAAATTGCAGCAAGGTATTTTTGTATTTTTGGTTTAATAGATCTGAAAATAAATGCAAGAGAAAATATATCGCAAAGGCAAATATGATGAAAAGAGACCAAGGGGCCGTAGGTTTCACTAGTGGCTTCTCTCGAGAAAAATGGCAAACGGTGGGAAAACAATTACTGTTGGGCAATGGATAGAACTTCAAATAATCATGATGATATCCAGGCAATGATCATTATATAGGCATCACGTCCAAGATTAGTAGACCGACTCCTGCCTGCATCTACTACTATTACTCCACACATCAACCGCTATCCAGCATGCATCTAGTGTATTAAGTTCATGAGAAAATAGAGTAATGCATTAAGAATGATGACATGATGTAGACGAGATCCGTTTATCAATTGTGGTAGATATAGATCTCATCTTGTTATCCTTAGTAGCAACAATACATACGTGTCGGTTCCCTTTCTGTCACTGGGATCACGTAAGATCGAACCCACTACAAAGCACCTCTTCCCATTGCAATATAAATAGACCAAGTTGGCCAAACAAAACCCAAATATCAGAGAAGAAATACGAGGCTATAAGCAATCATGCATATAAAAGATCAAAGAAGACTCAAATAACTTTCATGGATAAAGACATAGATCTCATCATAAACTCAAAGTTCATCGGATCCCAACAAACACACCGCCAAAAGACTTACATCATATGGATCTCCAAGAGACCATTGTATTGATAATCGAGAGAGAGAGAGAGAGAGATAGAGAGAGAGAGAGAGAGAGGAAGCCATCTAGCTACTTACTACAGAGCCGTAGGTCTACAAAGAACTACTCACGCATCATAGGAGAGGCACCAGTGAAAGTGGTGAACCCCTCCATGATGGTGTCTAGATTGGATCTTGGTGGTTCTGGACTCTGCGGCGGCTGGATCAATATTTCAGCAACTCCCCCTAGGATTTCTGGAATATTTCGGTATTTATAGAGCAAAGAGGCGGTTCGGGGGGCACCCGAGGTGGGCACAACCCACCAGGGTGTGCCTGGGCCTCCTAGCGCGCCCTGGTGGGTGCTGCTCACCTCGAGCAGCCCCTCAGGTGCTTCCATGGCCCATTGGCTTTCTTCTGGCCCAAAAAAATCCTCCAGGAGTTGCGTTACATTTGGAGTCCGTTTGATACTGATTTCTTGCGATGTAAAAAACATGCAGAAAATAGCAACTGGCACTGGGGACTATGTCAATAGGTTAGTACCAAAAAATGATATAAAATGACTTAAAATGATTGTAAAACATCCAAGAATGATAATATAACAGCATGGAACAATAAAAAATAATAGATTCGTTGGAGACGTATCAATCATCAGGGCACACAGTTCAACAAACCAACCTATGGGCGATAATGTAGAAGATCCGTGTTGAATACATATTACTAACTGTCGGCGATGAGATTGACAGGATAAACAAAGATATATATACTCTGCTTAATTTAGTCCTTCTTCTTGTTGTTGTTGCTGTTGGATGGCCCCGTGACATCATCTTGGCGAGGACGCTTCTTGCCGTTGATTGTTGGCTTTTCATTGCCGCCGTCATGTCATCGTCGTTGTTGTCATCTTCGTCCTCCTCCTCATTCGACCATTCCTCCTCCTCCTCATTGTCGTCCTCTTCTCCATCCTCCGACGGCTCCTCGTCCGTCTAGTTGTCGTCTGACGACTCCGGAGGCGGCGTCCCTTCCATGAACTGGATATAATCGATGTCTGGGCTCGACGTCGGACTCATGGAAGATGAGTAGGATGATTCTGATGTTGACCTATCATCGGGCGCCAGCCTGCTGGCCGAACTGTCGTCCTTGCTGTCGCTCGACATGGCTGCAGATTGTGTGCCAGTCTGTAGCGCGGCCTGCCGGGGACGTGAATATGGTAGACACTTTAGCGGGGTATGCAGAGAAGAGGAACTGCCAATTGAAGCGGTTTTTTTTGCGCGGGGGTGTGGGGGGGGAGGCTGGGAATTGAAGCAGGGGTTGACGTATTATCTAACCGCTGATATAACCAACCGCAATTATTTGTACCTAGTGTCTCCAAATTCTTGGGGTTGCGCAGGACTCCTATTAGCTATTTGGCTGGTGATGTCTACTATGCAACCTTCTTCTTGTAGACATTGTTGGGCCTCCAAGTGCAGAGGTTTGTAGGAAATTAGCAAATTTCCCTCAAGTGGATGACCTAAGGTTTATCAATCCGTGGGAGGCGTAGGATGAAGATGGTCTCTCTCAAACAACCTCGCAACCAAATAACAAAGAGTGTCCTGTGTTTCCAACACACCCAATACAATGGTAAATTGTATTGGTGCACTAGTTCGGTGAAAAGATGGTGATACAAGTGTAGTATGGATGGTAGATATACGTTTTTGTAATATGAAATTATAAAAACAGCAAGGTAGCAAGTGGTAAAAGTGAGCAAAAATGGTATTGCAATGCTTCGAAACAAGGCCTAGGGTTCATACTTTCACTAGCACAAGTTCTCTCAACAATGATAACATAATTAGATCATATAACAATCCCTCGACATGCAACAAAAAATCACTCCAAAGTCACTAATAGCGGAGAATAAACGAAGAGATTATCATAGGGTACGAAACCACCTCAAAGTTATTCTTTCCGATCAGTCCACTGGGCTATCCCTATAAGTGTCGTCACAAACAACCCTAGAGTTCGTAGTAAAATAACACCTTAAGACACACATCAACCAAAACCCTAATGTCACCTAGATACTCCAATGTCACCTCAAGTATTCGCGGGTTTGATTATATGATATGCATCACACAATCTCATATTCATCTATTCAAACCAACACAAAGAACTTCAAGGAGTGCCCCAAAGTTTCTACTGGAAAGTCAAGATGAAAACGCGTGCCAACCCCTATGCATAGATTCCCAAGGTCACGGAACCTGCAAGTTGATCACCAAAACATACATCAAGTGAATCAATAGAATACCCCATTGTCACCACGTGTATACCACTCAAGACATACATCAAGTGTTCTCAAATCCATAAAGACTAAATCCGATAAGTTAACTTCAAAGGGGAAACTCAATCCATTACAAGAAGGTAGAGGGGGAGAAACATCATATGATCCAACTATAATAGCAAAGCTCGCGGTACATCATGATCGTGCCAAATCAAGAACACGAGAGAGAGAGCAATCAAACACTACTGGTACATACCCTCAGCCGCGAGGGTGAACTACTCCCTCCTCATCATGGAGAGCTCCGGGGTGATGAAGATGGCCACCAGTGATGGATCCCCCCTCCGGTAGGGTGCCAGAACAGGGTCACGGTTGGTTTTTGGTGGCTACAGAGGCTTGCGGCGGTGGAACTCCCGATCTAGGTTCTGTTCTGGAAGTTTGGGGATATATAAGGGGTGTTGGTGTTGGGAACAAGTCAGGGGGTCCCCGAGTCAGCCACGAGGTAGGGGATGCTCCCAGGGGGGTAGGGCGTGCCCTCCAGCCTCGTGGTTGATTTGGGACTCTTCTGGTGCATCTCCGATGCTCCGTGGGCTTCTTTTGGTCCAAAAACAAGCTCCACAAATTTTCAGGTCAATTGGACTCCGTTTGGTATTCCAATTGGATCATGCACTTTGACGGCTCTAAGATGCTGGCTGGTTTAGGGGCAGGCGTTGTCCTGACATCCCCCACCGGAGATACAGTCCAATATGTACTCCAAATACTATACACAGATTCCGACAATGCAGCCGAATATGAGGCTCTGTTGCATGGTCTTCGGATGGCAGTCTCCATGGGCATTCAACGCCTAGAAGTGCGTGGGGATTCAAACCTTGCAATATCTCAAATAAATGGAGACTTTGACGCCAAGGACCCAAAAATGGCGGCCTACCGCAATGCCGTCCTCAAAATGTCAGCTTGGTTCGAGGGGCTCGAATTCCACCATGTGGTCCGAGAAAACAATCAAGCGGCGGATATCCTTGCCCGCATCGGCGCTAAGCGCGACCCCATCCCACCTAATATCTTTTTGGAAAGGCTGTTCAAGCCATCCGTGGTGTGGGAAGGGGAGACCGGCAATACCAGTCCGGATCCGAACATAACCCCAGATCTTGAACACTCTGATATAATCGGAGGCTCCGCCACCGAAATAACACCCTCGGCCCACGTGATTATGGCTGTCGTCGCCCCGTGGATAGAACCCTTCTTTGTCTACCTAAATAGGCAAGAACTCCCTGAGGACCAAAATGAGGCACGTTGCATTGTGCGGCGCTCTAAAGCCTACAAGGTCCACGAGGGAGAGCTTTATAAGAAAAGCGCGGCTGGAGTGCTCCAAAGATGCATCTCCGAAGAGGAAGGGCGGCAGCTCTTGGCCGAAATTCATGCCAGACTCGGCGGTCACCATGCCGCAGCTCGGGCACTCGTAAGCAAGGCCTTCCGTACAGGTTTCTACTGGCCGACAGCTCGGGAAGACGCACAGGACCTTGTCCAACATTGCGTCGGTTGCCAGCTTTTTGCAAATCAAAGCCATATGCCACCTACTGCTCTCCAAACAATCCCCATAACTTGGCCCTTTGTGGTCTAGGGGCTTGATATGGTTGGATCCCTTAAAGGAGGAAGCCATAAAAAGAAATACTTGTTGGTCATGGTGGATAAATCCACCAAATGGATAGAAGCCAAACCAGTTAAAACGGCCGAGTCCGAACCAGTGATAGACTTCATATCCAGGGTCGTACACCGTTATGGTGTCCCCCACAGCATCATCACCCACAACGGCTCAAACATCACAACTGACGAGGTGAAAACTTGGTGCGGCAAAATGGGCATTAAGCTAGATTATGCCTCCGTCTATCACCCCCAAACAAACGATCAAGTCGAACGAGCAAATGGTCTTATTATGAGCAGCATTAAACCCAGACTAGTGCGATCCTTGAAGGAAACAGATACACACTGGGTCAAGGAGCTCGACTCTGTACTATGGGGGCTGCGGACCACGCCAAATCGCACAACCGGATACACACCATTTTTTATGGTGTACGGCGCAGAGGCAATGCTACCCTGCGATATCATCCATGACTCACCTCGAGTGCGCATGTACGAAGAGAGAGAGGCCGAGCTAGATCGGCAGGACAATTTAGATGCCCTGGAGGAGGAGCGCGATGACGCAAAGGCCCGTTCCGCATTCTATCAACAACAGGCTCGAAGGTATCAAAGCAGAGAAGTACGGGCCAAAACTTATAACATTGGCGAACTCGTTCTACGCCTGCCAGAGAAGAAAAAGGAAAAACTCAAGCCCAAGTGGGAGGGTCCCTTCATAATTGATAAAGTTCTCACCGGAGGAGCGTACCGTCTGCGGGATCCATCAGATAATCGACTCAAGCAGAACCCATGGAACGCGGACAGACTCCGAAGATTCTACGCCTAGGGCCGAACTTTGTGTTTGTCTCCTTACCTTCGTATTCCTTCTTAAGTTATATCCTCTCTCTCTTTCTTTTTTCATATAGCCTTAAAAGCTTCAAGTATGCTTTGACCGCACACTCTTGCCGCGCTATGCGCGCTCAGTATACCTAGGGGCTTCTTATACAGAAGCTTAATATAATTATCTTCTGGGCTTTATGCCCACCACATATGCGTCACTCCTCCATATGTACCTTTTTTCACCACTATATGCATCGATATGACTTAAGTTTTGGCCAAGCTGGGTTGCCTGGCTCTTGTGTTTATGCCCTACGTTCCCGTTAATTCGGCTAGGGCATAAGGGGAGCACCTCTGCGATTGTTACTGTCAGGTCAGCCGAATGTGTACCCCAGACTGGGTGAAGCTGAAAGCAAGCGTTCTTAAGGGAATATTCGATCGGTGAACAAAAGATGTCTTTTACTTATTGCAAAACATACCCCCAGATGCTTATATCCTGCGTCGTTTTTTTGCAGTTTGGACATGCACATTAATGCATGCGTACCCAGGGAAAGGAACCCTTAACAGAACTATTCTCCCTGGAAGATGTTTCTTACTATCCATGTAATATAACATAGCTAGTTGGGTACTTGTCTGTTCAAGCACTTATGACCCCTACGCCTGGTTTCCACGCGTGCCCCGGTTTTTACATAACTGAGCGGGTATTCGGATACACTCCGGACTGTCGGGTCCAGAGGTTGAAGCGAAAAGGTCCGCCAAGACAAATGATTTACAATCCGGCTAGGGACAAAATATGTCCTTTGAAGTACAAAGTCACTTAGACTGACTAAACTCTTCTTCTATACCATCCAACATGCTGTCTAGGCTACAATCCTATTGAGAATACTTCGTGGCTAATGCTACCTGGTCATATACCAGACTAACGGGGATCTCTTTCCCATCTGACCCTACAGGTCCGACCTCGGCCATGTGGTTCGGGTCAGTTTTGGAGTATCGTGTCTTCACCATGGCCCAGGCCTCCCTTGCACCTTGTCGGCAGGCTGACATCTTCCATCATCGGAAGCGCTGCCACGCTCCCTTGAGCATCTCCATAAGCTCTCCCATGCCTCCGGGCAGGGATGCGGACGACCACAAAGACTAGGAAATACCCTGCATCACCTACCGAATCTGTCCGTGCAGTTGTGAGAGCTCTTGGAGAAGATCGCCTGCAGATCCGGGCATCTCCTCTTCGGGACGACCTGTCAGCATACCTATAGACATAATCTGTGTCGGTGTACAAAAGTAGGGGCCTAGCTTTTGACCCCTTTACTTATGCACGGGCAGTCAGAACCGCCTGCCATGGTCGCACATGAGCAAGGCAAGGGAGGGAAGCCGGAGAAAGGCCAGGGCCACAGGGACAAGCGAAGCAAAACAACAAAGGACCAAGACCACAAGGGTTGCACGGGCAATACAGGTTGCCCCGGCAAGGACCCTTGCCGAGGGAAGCCCCAGCAGCCCCGGCAAGATCCTTGCCGGGCAGCTCGTCCACACCCACTGAGCGATCCACCGTCGAGCCCACCAACGCTGAGCAGTCGCGTCGGGACAGGGTTCAGGAGGCACCTCCGTGGAGGCATGTAGATCTTTGTGAAGACATAGAACAATCAAGATCAAATGGGGCTAGGGAGGCGGCCGCCCCCACCGAAGAAACCCACAGGATCCCCTGGCAAGATCCTTGCCGGGGAAGCCGGCGCGCCGCGGCAAGACCCTTGCCGGGCCACCCGGCAAGACCGTCGCCAAGCATCCCAGCAAGGCCACCGCCAGGTCCGCACCAGCCAGGTTCCTACTACCGTTCATGCGCAGCCGCCGACCCAACCAGTTGGACAGGCACCTGCGTGGTAGCATGTAGACATTCGTGGAGGCTCCACCGCCGCGCCACCTCAGCTGCCTGCCTGCCTATGTGGCGCTGCATGCGTTGCTGGCCAGGGCGCGTGTCGAAGCCAGGAGGGGCAGCGACGGACGGGACGGGCTTCACCCCCGTAGGGTTTTACGCATCTTTGCGGCCCGAACCTAGGTAAATCCTCTATGTGCCATCCCCTAGTCCCGCTCTTCTCACGATTCCGCGCCCCACAACCGTAAAAGGGATTCCAGTGATCCCATAGGTGTCGTTTCCCACTGACATCTTTGGCGCGCCAGGTAGGGGGCAACACTATTGCGAGAATCTGGCCTAAGGGTAGGCCTGGCGGTTCATCATCGTCGCGGCATCTACGGAGAAGGCGACCAAGAGGGCGGCGCTGCCCGTCGGCGTGAAGGATGCCGAGGCGGCGACGAAAGAGCTAAGTCATGCTAAACTTTAAGTTTTTATCCTCAAATATAAGGTTGTTTTCCCCGGCGGTTCTGCCTATGTATGGGAAGCCTGTACGCGAAGGGGCCCTCCTGTGATTGGCAACGCCGTTGTTCTGTTTTGAGCCCGCTCAACAGTTCAAGCGGCCGCGTCGAGAGCGGCAGGGTAGCCTTCCACCACCAGCCACGCTCTCGTTTCTGACTCGAGTCAAGCTCGACAGATCGGGCGGTCGCGCTGGCGGCGGTAAGGTGCTTCGCCAGCGGCAAGCATGCCCGGCAGGCTAATGCGGATCCGTCCTCAGGGCGCCACCCCGGGTTACGCGTCGGCAAGCTTACCCAATCGACATGGGGCATACATACAAAGGAGAACCTAACCGGAGAATAACATGCATAGTTTCAGGGGTACTGCAGAGTCATATTACATAAATTGTCGCCGCTGTTCTAACTAAAGATAGCATTTGTCTTGGTCATGGACCTGCAGCGGCGGTAAGAAATGAAGTGCTCAGTCTCGGCGCTGGCCCTCCATGTTGGGGAACGTAGTAATTTCAAAAATCTTCCTACGCACACGCAAGATCATGGTGATGGCATAGCAACGAGAGGGGAGAGTATTGTCCACGTACCCTCGTAGACCGTAAGCGGAAGCGTTATGACAACGCGGTTGATGTAGTCGTACGTCTTCACGATCCGACCGATCCAAGTACCGAACGTACGGCACCTCCGAGTTCAGCACACGTTCAGCTCGATGACGATCCCCGGACTCTAATCCAGCAGGGTGTCGGGGATGAGTTCCGTCAGCACGACGGCGTGGTGACAGTGATGATGTTCTACCGACGCAGGGCTTCGCCTAAGCACCATTACGATATGACCGAGGTGGAATATGGTGGAGCGGGGCACCGCACACGGCTAAGGAACGATCCGTACATCAACTTGTGTGTCTATGGGGTGCCCCCTGCCCCCGTATATAAAGGAGTGGAGGAGGGGAGGGCCCGCCCTCTCTATGGTGCACCCAAGGGGAGTCCTACTCCGACCGGGAGTAGGATTCCCCCTTTCCTAGTCCAACTAGGAGTCCTTCCAAGTAGTAGGAGTAGGAGACAAGGAAGGGGAAGGGGAAGGGAAGGAAGGAGGGGGTGCGGCCCCTCCCCCTAGTCCAATTCGGACTAGGCCTTGGGGGGCGCGCAGCTTGCCCTAGGCAGCCCCTCTCTCTTTCCCGTATGGCCCAATAAGGCCCAATACTTCTCCCGGCGAATTCCCGTAACTCTCCGGTACTCCGAAAAATACCCGAATCACTCGGAACCTTTCCGAAGTCCGAATATAGTCGTCCAATATATCGATCTTTACGTCTCGACCATTTTGAGACTCCTCGTCATGTCCCCGATCTCATCCGGGACTCCGAACTCCTTCGGTACATCAAAACTCATAAACTCATAATATAACTGTCATCGTAACGTTAAGCGTGCGGACCCTACGGGTTCGAGAACTATGTAGACATGAGCTAGAACTGTTTCCGGTCAATAACCAATAGTGGAACTTGGATGTTCATATTAGCTCCTACATATTCTACGAAGATCTTTATCGGTCAAAACGCATAACAACATACGTTGTTCCCTTTGTCATCTGTATGTTACTTGCCCGAGATTCGATCATCGGTATCCAATACCTAGTTCAATCTCGTTACCGGCAAGTCTCTTTACTCGTTCCGTAATACATCATCCCATAACTAACTCATTAGTTACAATGCTTGCAAGGCTTAAGTGATGTGTATTACCGAGAGGGCCCAGAGATACCTCTCCGACAATCGGAGTGACAAAACCTAATCTCGAAATACGCCAACCCAACATGTACCTTCGGAGACACCTGTAGAGCACCTTTATAATCACCCAGTTACGTTGTGACGTTTGGTAGCACACAAAGTGTTCCTCCGGTAAACGGGAGTTGCATAATCTCATAGTCATAGGAACATGTATAAGTCATGAAGAAAGCAATAGCAACATACTAAACGATCGAGTGCTAAGCTAACGAAATGGGTCAAATCAATCACATCATTCTCCTAATGATGTGATCCCGTTAATCAAATGACAACTCTTTTGTCCATGGCTAGGAAACATAACCATCTTTGATAAACGAGCTAGTCAAGTAGAGGCATACTAGTGACACTATGTTTGTCTATGTATTCACACATGTATTATGTTTCCGGTTAATACAATTCTAGCATGAATAATAAACATTTATCATGATATAAGGAAATAAATAATAACTTTATTATTGCCTCTAGGGCATATTTCCTTCAGTCTCCCACTTGCACTAGAGTCAATAATCTAGTTCACATCATCATGTGATTTAACACCAATATTCATATCTGTATATGATTAACACCCATTATTCACATCGTCATGTGAGCAACACCCAAAGGGTTTACTAGAGTCAACCATCTAGTTCACATTGCTATGTGATTAACACCCAAAGAGTACTAAGGTATGACCATGTTTTGCTTGTGAGAGAAGTTTAGTCAACGGGTCTGTCGCATACAGAGCCGTATGTATTTTGCAAATATTCTATGTCTACAATGCTCTGCACGGAGCTACTCTAGCTAATTGCTCCCACTTTCAATATGTATCCAGATTGAGACTTAGAGTCATCTGGATCAGTGCCAAAATTTGTATCGACGTAACCCTTTACGATGAACCTTTTTGTCACCTCCATAATCGAGAAATATATCCTTATTCCACTAAGGATAATTTTGACCAATGTCCAGTGATCTACTCCTAGATCACTATTGTACTCCCTTGCCAAACCAGGGTAGAGTATACAATAGGTCTGGTCCACAGCATGGCATACTATGACTGATGCATAGGGAATGACTTTCATTCTCTTTCTATTTTCTGCCGTGGTCGAGATTTGAGTCTTACTCAATTTCATACCTTTGCAACACAGGCAAGAACTCTTTCTTTGACTGTTCCATTTTGAACTACTTCAAAATCTTGTCAATGTATGTACTTATTGAAAATCTTATCAAGCGTCTTGATCTATCTCAATAGATCTTGATGCTCAATATGTAAGTAGCTTTACTGAGGTCTTTCTTTTAAAGAACTCCTTTCGAACACTCCTTTATGCTTTGCAGAATAATTCAACATTATTTCCGATCAACAATATGTCATTCACATATACTTATCAGAAATGCTGTAGTGCTCCCACTCAGTTTCTTGTAAATACAGACTTCACCATAAGTCTGTACAAAACTATATGCTTTTATCAACTTATCAAAGCGTATATTCCAACTCTGAGATGCTTGCACCAGTCCATAGATGGATCACTGGAGCTTGCACATTTTGTTAGCACCTTTAGGATTGACAAAACCTTCTGGTTGTATCATATACAACTCTTCTTTAATAAATCCATTAAGGAATGTAGTTTTGACATCCATTTGCCAAATTTCATAAAATGTGGCAATTGCTAACATGATTCAGACAGACTTTTAAGCAACGATACGAGTGAGAAAAAATCTCATTGTATTCAACACCTTGAACTTGTCGAAAAACTTTTTTTCGACAATTCGAGCTTTGTAGATAGTAACACTACTATCAACGTCCGTCTTCTTCTTGAAGATCCATTTATTTTCTATGAATTGCCGATCATTGGGCAAGTCCACCAAAGTCCACACTTTGTTCTCATACATGGATCCTATCTCAGATTTCTTGGCCTCCAGCCATTACGCGGAATCTGGGCTCATCATCGCTTCCTCATAGTTCGTAGGTTTATCATGGTCTAGTAACATGACTTTCAGAACATGATTACCGTACCACTCTGGTGCGGACCATACTCTGGAAGACCTACGAGGTTCTGTAGTAACTTGATCTGAAGTTTCATGATCATCATCATTAGCTTCCTCACTAATTGGTGTAGGAATCACTGGAACTGATTTCAGTGATGAACTATTTTCCAATTTGGGAGAAGGTACAGTTACCTCATCAAGTTCTACTTTTCTCCCACTCACTTCTTTCGAGAGAAACTCCTTCTCTAGAAAGGAGCCATCTTAGCAATGAATAACTTGCCTTCGGATTTGTGATAGAAGGTGTACCCAATAGTTACCTTTGGGTATTCTATGAAGACACACTTCTCTGATTTGGGTTTGAGCTTATCAGGATGAAACTTTTTCACATAAGCATCGCAGCCCCAAACTTTAAGAAACGACAACTTGGGTTTCTTGCTAAACCACAGTTCATATGCTGTCGTCTCAACGGATTTAGATGGTGCCCTTTTAACGTGAATGCAGCTGTCTCTAATGCATAACCCCAAAACAATAGTGGTAAATCGGTAAGAGACATCATAGATCGCACCATATCCAATAAAGTGCGGTTATGACGATCGGACACACCATAACGTTGTGGTGTTCCAGGTGGCGTGAGCTGTGAAACTATTTCACATTGTTTTAGTTGAAGACCAAACTCGTAACTCAAATATTCGTCTCCGCGATCAGATCGCAGAAACTTTATTTTCTTGTTACGATGATTTTTCCACTTCACTCTGAAATTCTTTGAACCTTTCAACTATTTCAGACTTATGTTTCATCAAGTAGATATACCCATATCTGCTCAAATCATCTTGTGAAGGTCAGAAAATAACGATACTTGCCACGAGCATCAACACTCAATGGATCGCATACATCGATATGTATTATTTCCAATAAGTCAGTAGCTCGTTCCATTGTTCTGGAGAACGGAGTTTTAGTCATCTTGCCCAAAAGGCACGGTTCGCAAGCATCAAATGATTCATAACCAAGTGATTCCGATAATCCATCTTTATGGAGTTTCTTCATGCGCTTTACACCGATATGACCCAAACGGCAGTGCCACAAATAAGTTGCACTATCATTATCAACTTTGCATCTTTTGGCATCAATATTATGATATGTGTATCACTACGATCGAGATCCAACAAACTATTTTCATTGGGTGTATGACCATCGAAGGTTTTATTCATGTAAACAGAACAACAATTATTCTCTGACTTTAAATGAATAACCATATTGCAATAAACATGATCAAATCATATTCATGCTCAACGCAAACGCCAAATAACATTTATTTAGGTTTAACACTAATCCCGAAAGTATAGGGAGTGTGCGATGATGATCATATCAATCTTGGAACTACTTCCAACACTCGTCGTCACTTCCCCTTCAACTAGTCTCTGTTTATTCTGTAACTCCTGTTTCGAGTTACTAATCTTAGCAACCGAACAAGTATCAAATACTCAGGGGCTACTATAAACACTAGTAAGGCACACATCAAACATCTGTATATCAAATATACCCTTGTTCACTTTGCCATCCTTCTTATCCACCAAATATTTAGGGCATTTCCGCTTCCAGTGACCATTTCCTTTGAAGTGTAAGCACTAAGTTTCAGGCTTTGGTCCAGCTTTGGTCTTCTTCACGGGAGTGACAACTTGTTTACCATTCTACTTGAAGTTTCCCTTTCTTTCCCTTTGCCCTTTTCTTGAAACTAGTGGTCTTGTCAATCATCAACACTTGATGCTCTTTCTTGATTTCTACCTTCGTCGATTTGAACATCACGAAGAACTCGGGAATTGTTTTCGTCATCCCTTGCATACTATAGTTCATCACGAAGTTCTAGTAACTTAGTGATGGTGACTAGAGAATTCTGTCAATCACTATCTTATCTGGAAGATTAACTCCCACTTGATTCAAGCGATTGAAGTACCTAGACAATCTGAGCACATGCTCACTAGTTGAGCGATTCTCCTCCATCTTTTAGCTATAGAACTTGTTGAAGACTTCATATCTCTCAACTCGGGTATTTGCTTGAAATATTAACTTCAATTCCTGGAACATCTCATATGGTCCATGACGTTCAAAACATCTTTGAAGTCCCGATTCTAAGCCGTTAAGCATGGTGCACTAAACTATCAAGTAGTCATCATATTGAGCTAGCCAAACGTTCATAACGTCTGCATCTGCTCCTGCAATAGGTCTGTCACCTAGCGGTGCATTAAGGACATAATTCTTCTGTGCAGCAATGAGGATAAACCTCAGATCACGGATCCAATCCGCATCATTGCTACTAACATCTTTCAACACAATTTTCTCTAGGAACATATCAAAATAAACATATGAAAGCAACAACGCGAGCTATTGATCTACAACATAATTTGCAAAATACTACCAGGACTAAGTTCATGATAAATTTAAGTTCAATTAATCATATTACTAAAGAACTCCCACTTAGACAGACATCTCTCTAGTCATCTAAGTGATCACGTGATCCAAATCAACTAAACCATAACCGATCATCACGTGAGATGGAGTAGTTTTCAATGGTGAACATCACTATGTTGATCATATCTACTATATGATTCACGCTCGACCTTTCGGTCTCCGTGTTCCGAGGCCATATCTGCATATGCTAGGCTCGTCAAGTTTAACCTGAGTATTCCGCGTGTGCAAAACTGGCTTGCACCCGTTGTAGATGGACGTAGAGCTTATCACACCCGATCATCACGTGGTGTCTGGGCACGACGAACTTTGGCAACGGTGCATACTCAGGGAGAACACTTCTTGATAATTAGTGAGAGATCATCTTAAAATGCTACCGTCAATCAAAGCAAGATAAGATGCATAAAAGATAAACATCACATGCAATCAGTATAAGTGATATGATATGGCCATCATCATCTTGTGCTTGTGATCTCCATCTCCGCAGCACCGTCATGATTACCATCGTCACCGGCGCGACACCTTGATCTCCATTGTAGCATCATTGTCGTTTACGCCATCTATTGCTTCTACGACTATCGCTACCACTTAGTGATAAAGTAAAGCAATTACAGGGCTTTTGCAATTCATATGATAAAGCGACAACCATATGGCTCCTGCCAGTTGCCGATAACTTCGGTTACAAAACACGATCATCTCATACAATAAAATATAGCATCACGTCTTGACCATATCACATCACAACATGCCCTGCAAAAACAAGTTAGACGTCCTCTACTTTGTTGTTGCAAGTTTTACGTGGCTGCTATGGGCTTAGCAAGAACCGTTCTTACCTACGCATCAAAACCACAACGATAGTTCGTCAAGTTAGTGTTGTTTTAACCTTCGCAAGAACTGGGCGTAGCCACACTCGGTTCAACTAAAGTTGGAGAAACTGACACCCGCCAGCCACCTGTGTGCAAAGCACGTCGGTAGAACCAGTCTCGCGTAAGCGTACGCGTAATGTCGGTCCGGGCCGCTTCATCCAACAATACCGCCGAACCAAAGTATGACATGCTGGTAAGCAGTATGACTTGTATCGCCCACAACTCATTTGTGTTCTACTCGTGCAAATAACATCAACGCATAAAACCTGGCTCTGATACCAATGTTAGGGAACGTACTAATTTCAAAAATCTTCCTACGCACACGCAAGATCATGGTGATGGCATAGCAACGAGAGGGGAGAGTATTGTCCACGTACCCTCGTAGACCGTAAGCGGAAGCATTATGACAACGCGGTTGATGTAGTCGTACGTCTTCAGGATCCGACCGATCCAAGTACCGAACGTACGGCACCTCGAGTTCAGCACACGTTCAGCTCGATGACGATCCCCGGACTCTGATCCAGCAGGGTGTCGGGGATGAGTTCCGTCAGCACGACGGCGTGGTGACGGTGATGATGTTCTACCGACGCAGGGCTTCGCCTAAGCACCGTTACGATATGACCGAGGTGGAATATGGTGGAGGGGGGCACCGCACATGGCTAAGGAACGATCCGTACATCAACTTGTGTGTCTATGGGGTGCCCCCTGCCCCCGTATATAAAGGAGTGGAGGAGGGGAGGGCCGACCCTCTCTATGGCGCGCCCTAGGGGAGTCCTACTCCCACCGGGAGTAGGATTCCCCCTTTCCTAATCCAACTAGGAGTCCTTCCAAGTAGTAGGAGTAGGAGACAAGGAAGGGGAAGAGGGAAGGGAAGGAAGGAGGGGGTGCGGCCCCTCCCCCTAGTCCAATTCGGACTAGGCCTTGGGGGGGGGGGCAGCTTGCCCTAGGCAGCCCCTCTCTCTTTCCCGTATGGCCCAATAAGGCCCAATACTTCTCCCGACGAATTCCCGTAACTCTCCGGTACTCCGAAAAATACCCGAATCACTCGGAACCTTTCCGAAGTCCGAATATAGTCGTCCAATATATCGATCTTTACGTCTCGACCATTTCGAGACTCCTTGTCATGTCCCCGATCTCATCCGGGACTCCGAACTCCTTCGGTACATCAAAACTCATAAACTCATAATATAACTGTCATCGTAACGTTAAGCGTGCGGACCCTACGGGTTCGAGAACTATGTAGACATGACCTAGAACTGTTTCCGGTCAATAACCAATAGTGGAACCTGGATGTTCATATTGGCTCCTACATATTCTACGAAGATCTTTATCGGTCAAACCGCATAACAACATACGTTGTTCCCTTTGTCATCGGTATGTTACTTGCCCGAGATTCGATCGTCGGTATCCAATACCTAGTTCAATCTCGTTACCGGCAAGTCTCTTTACTCGTTCCGTAATACATCATCCCGTAACTAACTCATTAGTTACAATGCTTGCAAGGCTTAAGTGATGTGTATTACCGAGAGGGCCCAGAGATACCTCTCCGACAATCGGAGTGACAAACCTAATCTCGAAATACGCCAACCCAACATGTACCTTCGGAGACACCTGTAGAGCACCTTTATAATCACCCAGTTACGTTGTGACGTTTGGTAGCACACAAAGTGTTCCTCCGGTAAACAGGAGTTGCATAATCTCATAGTCATAGGAACATGTATAAGTCATGAAGAAAGCAATAGCAACATACTAAATGATCGAGTGCTAAGCTAACGGAATGGGTCAAGTCAATCACATCATTCTCCTAATGATGTGATCCCGTTAATCAAATGACAACTCTTTTGTCCGTGGCTAGGAAACATAACCATCTTTGATAAACGAGCTAGTCAAGTAGAGGCATACTAGTGACACTATGTTTGTCTATGTATTCACACATGTATTATGTTTCCGGTTAATACAATTCTAGCATGAATAATAAACATTTATCATGATATAAGGAAATAAATAATAACTTTATTATTACCTCTAGGGCATATTTCCTTCACTCCAACCTCTTGATCTTGTCGATACGGCTGAGGATGGGCTGGATACGCCCGTTGAGTGCTGCGATGTCAGCATCCTCCGGCAAGCTCTTCAGCACCGCTCCGAAGTCGAGGTCAGGGTGCCAGTGCGCTATCTTGACGAGCACCCTGGTGATGACCCCCTGGCAAAGAATCCGGGATTCTTCGGCAAGGGAGACCGCTCGGTTGGAGTGGAGCCGCTCCAAGGCGCCAACGACCCTCTCAAAGTATATGGTCAGGCTGGCATTGGGGCTCAGGTTCGCTTCCAGGGCGTACTCCATGCTCGGCACCCCCATAATGGCCAGTTGGTGGGCGGCCAAGTTTGTGACGGAAGCAAGGCCTTCAAGCCAGCGTTTCTCGTCCGCCTTGTGATCCTTGAGGTTGGCGGTCTCGTTCTTCAGCAGCTGCTTCTCCGTCTGCAGCTCCTTTGTCAGGAGTCCCTCCCGGGTCAAGGCCCCCGATAGCACCTCCTCAAGGTCTCCCAGCTTCTTCTTGAGATCTTTAATGGAGGCATTGGTGTCGGTGTGAAAACTGGCAGATCTCGGGTAGGGGGTCCCGATCTGTGCGTCAAGGCTGATGGTAACAGGAAGCAAGGGACACAGATGTTTACCCAGGTTTGGGCCCTCTCGATGGAGGTAAAACCCTACTTCCTGCTTGATTAATATTGATGATATGGGTAGTACAAGAGTAGATCTACCACGAGATCATAGATGCTAAACCCTAAGAGCTAGCCTATGATGGTATGATTGTAATTGTGATCGGCCTTCTAAGGACCAACCTCTCCGGTTTATATAGACATCGGAGAGGGCTAGGGTTTACATGGAGTCGGTTACAAGGAAGGAAATATAATATCCAGATTGCCAAGCTTGCCTTCCACGCAAAGGAGAGTCCCATCCGGACATGGGCCGAAGTCTTGAGTCTTGTATCTTCACGCTTCAATAGTCCGGACGTTGTACACAGTCCACCTATCCGGATACCCCCTAATCCAGGACTCCCTCAGTAGCCCATGAACCAGGCTTCAATGACGATGAGTCCGGCGCGCAGTATTGTCTTCGGCATTGCAAGGCGGATTCCTCCTCTGAATACTCCAAAGTGGTTATTGAACACGTAAACCGTGTCCGGATCTGCAAGATGATCTTCATATGGTATAGATCTGATTTGCTGGCAATCTTCGTGCGTCATGCCCTTGCATCGTGGCTCGGTCCAATGCGAACCGACGCTTCCTACCCCACAATGACTCGTGTTATGAGGCGGTTTTATTGGCACGTCCCATCGAGGCAGAGATCGTGTTCCTCTTATTACGGGATTTTCCATCAATATGAGCGTGCGTGACCCCACGACGGCTGTTGGTATAACCCGTGTGTTTTTTAGATAAGCCTCAAACGGTCACATCGGGGACTCTTGATATTCACCCTCTTTATAAAGGGGTCGAGACCTACGCCTCTTTTTTCACCTTCATCGCACCTTCTCGCACCTCGAGTTCTAACACCCAAAACCTAAGCTCCACCCCTCCGGAATCCTCCAATATGTCCGGATCTGACCCTCAAGGCCGGTGGGTGGCCTCCTTGATGGAAGAGAAGGACATTGCAAAGCTTAGGGAGGTCGGATACTTGACCGCAGATATCCAGCACAGGCTTCCT
The DNA here is from genome assembly GCF_018294505.1 of Triticum aestivum. NCBI lineage: Eukaryota > Viridiplantae > Streptophyta > Magnoliopsida > Poales > Poaceae > Triticum > Triticum aestivum. The sequence continues at coordinate 239,167,821 of NC_057813.1, forward strand.
GCTCCAGGGCAGGTCATCCCTACGCCGGAGCCCAATGAGTGTGTCGTTTTCGTCCCACACTTCCTCCGCGGTTTGGGTTTCACCCTTGATCCCTTCGTGAGGGGGCTCATGTTCTATTATGGGTTGGATTTTCATGATCTAACTCCGGACGCTATCCTCCATATCTCGTCGTTCATTATCGTGTGCGAGGCTTTTCTCCACGTCACCCCGCACTTCGGCTTATGGCTCAAGACCTTCAATGTGACGCCGAAGATGATCGAGGGGCGACATGTGGAGTGCGGAGGTGCCGTAATAAGCAGAAATGCCGATGCCCCGTGGCCAGAGGGTTCTTTCCCAGAAGTATCCGATGTATGGCAACGGAGGTGGTTTTATGTCACGGCTCCTAGAGTCACAAAGTGGGTGTCTGCCCCCGAGTTTCGCTCGGGCCCTCCGTCACAGTTGGCATCTTGGACAGACGTAGGGCGGAATTGGGGACCCGCTAGTGACATACCAGTACTGCAAAATCGCATCTGGGAGCTTCTTGCAAGGGACATTAATCTTGTCAGCATAATGCAAGTGATGTTGATCCGGCGGATGTTGTCGTGCCAACGCCGGCCTCTTCGGATGTGGGAGTTTAATCTGGAGGGTCCGCGGACCGTCAAGCACTTCTTCGGCCTGAAGCTCGAAGAGATGTGCAAATTATTCTTCGGATGGAAAGTAATGTGTCCGGACACCATCGAGGATGCGGGCCTAAGCTGTAATCGCCTAGACACTCGGGTAAGTAGCCTTGATACCGGACACCCCGTTTTTTATTTGTCATGATTGTTTATTCTAAAAATCATTCGCATCTAGGAATGGCTCAGCAAGGCGGAGAGAATCAGGTGTCCGGCGCCACTTCCCGAAGGCTCGCCCGCTCCCACTATGGCCAAGATGCTTGACCGAGTACTCAGCAGGATGCCCTCGGGGAAAGACAAGGGAAGGGATGAAGAATCCGAACCCCACACACTACGCATCCAAACCGGGGGAATTGTTACCTCCCCCAAGGAGGATAGTCAGGGAGGAGAGGTTAAGGCCTCCTCCCCGCACGGGAAGAAGAGGGCCGCCTCCGAAGATTTGGAGGCGGAGATGCCCAAATTAGGGAAAAAGACATCCCCAGGGGGCCTTGCCCCGACGGGCACCCTCACCGCACTATGCCCTCCAACGGGCCAGCCCTCCACCGAGCTGTAAGTCAATTTACAATCCGAAGGTACTATGTTTCTCCTGTATCAATAACCAGGGTTCAACTTTTTCCAGTCCGGCCAGCAGCTCCTCTCATCAGGGTTCGTCTTCGGGGGACCTTCCTCCAGAGATGATGGAGAGCGAAACCCCACCCCCTTCTCCCACTCATGAAGTAGGCGATGCCAAGGTGTCATCACGGAGGGGTCCGGATCTGCCGAAGCCAGAAGTCAATCCGTCAGCCGCCCTGCACCCGGAGCATTTGGCTACAACGAGGGGCGATGAAAGGAGTCCAACGCAGTTGGATGTACGGCCGGACGTACTGACGGGCTTGCTGGAGCGGGCTGTGCTCTCGGAGGAGCACCGCTCATTAATGAGCGTGGTTCTCGGGAAGATTTCATCCGCTACGAGCGGTTTGAATGAAGCATTCACGAGCCTGCTTAGAGGCTTTGAGGTACGTAATGAAGAATGCACTGTTTCTTTGGCTGTGAGGCACGCGGTAGGTGTGCTCCATATAGATAGTAGCCCCTGAGACTCTGGTTGACTGCCCTAGGCAGCAAATGGAGGGTCATAAACCAATGATTTATGTTGTAAATATGTGCAGTTGCCTGTGGGTCCGGCCGCCGGTCCGTCCATTGAAGTTGCCGAATTGACGAGGCAAATTGGTTCGGTTGATGCCGATATCACTCTGATGAATGAGCGGCTGGATAAATCACAAGGTATGTGTCCTGTCTTTCCTGCATAGGAAAATATTAAGGTGGCACATATTAATGTAATATGTTCAGACTGCAGATGGTGCTGCTGCCGTGGAGGCCCTGAGGGCGGAGCTTACTCTAGCCAAGGAGCAAGCCCGAGTGAGCAATGCGGCTTCCCTAAAGGTGGCCGAGGAATTGAGAGCCGAACAGGCTGCTCATCGCCGAAGCGAGGAAAATATAGCCGAAATGACTATTGAGTTAAAAAATGCCACTGACTGGTATGAGCTCCTGGAAGAGGAGCATGAAGATAAATCGGCTGACCTGAGCAAGGCACTGAATTCCACCAAGGAAATACGGACCGAGCTCAGGGGTGCGCGGGAGGAGCTTCAACAGGCCGGTAAAATCACGGCTGGGGGCTCCTATTTGCTGCGGACGAAGTTCTTCGATCCGAAGTACGCTCCCCTTGAGGGACGCTAGAGCTCGCCGGACGCGTAAGCAGACCTGGTGTAGAGTATAGCTGATGTTGTGGAGTTCTTCAAAGATCAGGGTGAAAAGGAGGTGGAGAAGCTTTTTTGGTCGCGGTTCCATGCTCCCACTCGCCCGCTGCCGTTAAGTGATAAGATGGCTGCTGTGGCGGAGCTTCACAGGCTGTCCGGGCTTGCGATGCGGTCTGTGATAGACCATCTTTGGCCGAACGGGCCTAAGCCGGACAACTACTTTGGTTTGGTGCAACAGTTCCTTGGGGTCGTGCCTTGGATCGATGCCATGAGGCGGTCGGCATGCATAGAGGGTGCTCGGATGGCCCTTGCCCGCGTTAAAGCGTATTGGACAGATATGGATGCCACTATGATAGCGTCTCAGGATCCGGTGGGGGGCCAATATCCGGCCGGGCACTACTTGGCGCAGGTCACAGAGGGTGCCCGCCTGATAGAGGCACAGTGCCCGAAGAATCTCTTATTCGAGTGATGATTCAAATCATTGAAAAAACAATGTTTATTTTGATTAGAAGGTTATATTTATAATGTTTGTCTGAAAATATGATTGTGTCCCCTGTGCGGCCGTTTATATATATATATATATATGTGTGTGTGTGTGTGTGTGTGTGTGTGTGTGTGTGTGTGTGTGTGTGTGTGTGTGTGTGTGTGTGTGTGTGTGTGTGTGTGTGTGTGTGTGTGTGTGTGTCTGTGTGTGTGTGTGTGTGTGGGTAATCCGAAAGATAGCAGTCGTTGGCTTCAGCCCCCATGCATACAATGCGGGGGTGTTCGCGAAAAAATGTGCTTAATCACTCTTTATCCAACGTCTTGGTCCGGCAAGGAGGTGATCGCACGTCAAACTAGGTAACTGGACTATATAGCTGTAACACTTTCGCTTAGCCGCGGGATTCTAACGTTGGGGCTACTATGTAGCCCCTGGTACCTTCGCGTGCATCCGAATACGAGCGCGTATATATCTGGCCGGGAAATGGCCCTTCGTTAATGCGGACGAATCCTAGAGATTCCGGTGAGTCGTCGAGTGGTTGACCAGTCTCTCGCTGTATCATGACAGTCAGTTTTCGGCTTTCTCTACTAAGGTGCTCGTCCGGAATAACCAGGGCACAATCGCAGTAGTTCTCCTTTGGCCACCTTAGCCAATTATAACGGAACGTAAGGCGGCAAACCCAGGAGCTGGGCAAACCCAACATTTGACCAAAGACATGATTCGGAGCTGATGCATATAAGGCCAAACTCGTGACGCCGAACACTCATGAAGGTATTCAGACTTTATAAAAGATGATGAGCTCAAGAATGCCCATTCATTATAAACCCTGTATTTCCAGGTACGTGCGTTAATCTGTCGTGGCGAAATGCCAAAAACGGCAGTATCCTCTATGGGTATGGAACCCATGGGATGGTTAAACAAACAAGAGGCAATAGAAAAGGTTTACACAGGGGCTTAATCTAAAAAGAAACCTGTTGAATGGGGCCCTGCTGCACGTCTGCGCCTTTGTCTCCGTTGTGCCGCCTCCTGGAAGTTTATCGCGCGAGCGTTGTCTGCGGAAAAGGGCAACTCATAGGAGAGTGCAACATAAGTATGCGATGTATAGTAAAAAATGTAAGATGCTGGCCTGCCAATAAGGTTGAGCCAAGTGTGGGGCTTTATTATTAGCCCCTGGTGTCCACTGTAGGATTACATATATAGGGCCCTGGTTTGATATGGGCTGCCAGACTCATCTAACTGTGTCCGTGGTCTTAACGACCCGTCATATTTTTGTTAGAGGCCGCTTATAGTCCGGCCGCTAGGGCCATCGCGTATTCCTCTGCATGTGAAGAGCGCTCTGTTATTCTGCTAACGGTGATGACGCCGCGTGGACCGGGCATCTTAAGTGTAAGGTAGCCGTAGTGCGGCAATGCGTTGAAGCGGGCAAAGGCCGTTCTTCCAAGCAATGCTTGATAGCTGCTTTGGAAGGGTGCGATGATGAAGACTAGTTCTTCGCTTCTGGAGTTGCCTAGAGAGCCGAATGTTACCTCCAGTATGACGGAGCCCCTACTGTAGGCTTCAACGCCTGGTATCACCCCTTCAAAGGTGGTGTTAATCTTGCTGATTCTGGATGAGTCTATCCCCATCCTGCGGACAGTGTCCTCATATATTAAATTGAGACTGTTGTCGCCGTCCATGAGGACATGAGTGAGATGGTATCTGTCGATTATTGGGTCGAGCACCAAGGCGTTTGATCCTTCGCGTCGTTCCTTGTGTTTGGCGTTTAGTTTGCCAGCCTGCTTGAAGACCCAGCACTCTCTGTGCATGTGGTTCGCAGGTTTGTCGGGGGTGCCATGGATTTGGCATTGTCTGTCCAGAACTCTGTTCAGACCGGACGGTCCTTCTTTACTGCCTTTAGATTGCTTATTTTGCTGGTTAGGTCGAGAGCCCCTGAATCCAGCATTAACCGTTGTGTTGTCCGGGCTCTCTTCCTTGTTTTGGCGTTTGTTTTTATTACGCCGTGGCTTCCCGTTGCCATCCCTTATTTCAGATGTGCTGGGGTCACTGGTGCCTTTACGGGCTAGCAAGCTATCTTCACCCGCGCAAAAGCGGGTCATAAGGCTTGTTAGGGCTGCCATTGTCCTAGGCTTTTCTTGGCCGAGGTGTCTGGCGAGCCACTCGTCACGGATGCTATGTTTGAATGCCGCTAGGGCTTCGGCATCCGGACAATCAACAATTTGATTCTTCTTAGTGAGGAATCTGTTCCAAAGCTTTCGGGCGGACTCTCCGGGTTGTTGGATTATGTGACTTAAATTGCCAGCATCTGGAGGCCGGACATAAGTCCCTTGAAAATTGGCCCTGAAAGCGTCCTCTAGTTCCTCCCAGCTCCCAATTGAATTTTCGGGGAGGCTTTTCAACCAGTGCCGAGCTAGTCCCTTCAGTTTGAGGGGAAGGTATTTGATGGCATGGAGGTCATCCCCACGAGCCATGTGTATATGTAGGATAAAGTCCTCTATCCAGACCCCTGGGTCTGTAGTTCCGTCATATGCCTCTATGTTCACAGGTTTAAAGCCCTGCGGGAATTCGTGGTCCAGTAATTCATTAGTGAAGCACAGGGGGTGAGCAACCCCTCTGTATCTGGACACGCTGTGGCATGCCGTCGGCTATTGTTGTGTTCGGTGTTTATTCCAAACTGGTGTCTGGTTGTCATAATTGTTTTGACAACCATAGTCCCCTGCTGGGGTGTGTCCTTTAGATCCGCAGATGGACCTAGCTGCGCCAGCTTTCTTATCCAGGTGCTGACATAGATCGTGGGCGTCTTCGGTAGTTGATTTATTGCGGTTGTGAAGTGGTACTTCTGGTCTCCTGGTCGTGTTACTTTTTGGTGGGAGGCCTCGTCGTCGAATTCTGGCAGTAGCTTACGTTTTGGTTAGCTCTTTGTGTGGAGATCGTCGCCATATCTTTCTTTAGTGTCTAGCACTTTATTCCATCTGCGATTGAGCGTTTCCTGTGCGGCTTTAAGCCATTGCTTCTTCCTCTTCAGACTTCTCGCTGTGGCCATGAGCTTCCTGCGGAGGTTCTCTCGTTCCACACGTTCTTCCGGAATGATGAATGCATCATCGTCCGGACTGTCTTCTTATCCTGGGCCGGTTCGATGAACTCGTCCCACTAGATCGTTGTCTTCGGGTGTCTGCTCCAAACTATGCTCGGCGTGACCTGGTTCGTCTTGCTCCATCGCTGGTTTGGTTTGGTTGTTATTGCCTTTAGGGCTGACCGGAGTATCCATTCTTCTGGCGCTCTTGCTGATATTGTTACTGTTGCCGGATTTGGAACAACGTCTGCATTGTCGCTTTGGTTTTTGCCCAGGGGTGTTATCTTCCGGATTGTCACCTTCGCCTTCCTTGGGCGTATCTACCATGTATATGTCGTGTGACGAGGCGGGAATCCGGTACCCCATAGATTCTGAGTCTTCTCCTGCATCGTCGTCCATACGGTCGATGCCTTCGGAGTCGAAGTCTAGCACGTCAGTTAAATCGTCAATCGTGGCTATCAAGTGGGTGGTGGGTGGGTAACGAATTTCTTCATTGCCTCCTTCCCACTCGAGCCGGACATAGTTCGGCCCGGAATTCTTTGTCAAAGAGAGAATTTTAAATGAGTTTAGTATGTCGCCAATGGGCAAATGCTGAAAGATGTCCGCCGCGGTGAACTCCATCACCGGAGCCCAACCAGGATCGGTGGGCTCGGGGACGCGCGGACTGGAACCTACATCCGGATATGAATCCGGGGTCCAGAGTCACAGGTTCCCTCAGAGGTGAGACCTGTGTTCGGCTCCATCACCAATGAGGGTATGGCCTGCGGGACAGGGTCCAGCCCTCCGTCCTTAGGCAACGCAACCTGCCCCGGATTTAGATCCAAGGCTTCTGCCGGGGTAATATCCCGAGCATCGTCTGACGGCAGGTCCAAGCCATGCTCATCATAACTATCCGGCGCTCCTGACACGATCTGCTCCAGATGACCAAGCGGACCGGTCCGTAGTGTGAAGCCGCCGAACACGAAGATCTGTGCGGGGAGGAAAGCCTCACCCTGGACAGCGTTGTTGATGGTGATTGAAGGAGCCATAAAGCCTTGTGGCGACGTCACAGAGGAACTCTCAATGAAAGCACCAATGTCGGTGTCAAAACCGGCAGATCTCGGGTAGGGGGTCTCGATCTGTGCGTCAAGGCTGATGGTAACAGGAAGCAAGGGACACAGATGTTTACCCAGGTTCGGGCCCTCTCAATGGAGGTAAAACCCTACTTCTTGCTTGTTTAATATTGATGATATGGGTAGTACAAGAGTAGATCTACCATGAGATCGTAGAGGCTAAACCCTAAGAGCTAGCCTATGATGGTATGGTTGTAATTGTGATCGGCCTTCTAAGGACCAACCTCTCCGGTTTATATAGACACCGAAGAGGGCTAGGGTTTACATGGAGTCGGTTACAAGGAAGGAAATATAATATCCAGATCGCCAAGCTTGCCTTCCACGCAAACGAGAGTCCCATCCGGACACGGGCCGAAGTCTTGAGTCTTGTATCTTCACGCTTCAATAGTCTCGATGTTGTACATAGTCCGGCTGTCCGGATACCCCCTAATCCAGGACTCCCTCAATTGGCTTCAGAGGGCTCTCCAGACTTGCCAATGATCTTGCCTTGTGCCTCTATCAGGGTGTTGTTGAGCGTGTACTTCTCGCGGGACAGCTTTAGAGTTTGATCCTCCAGCTCCTTCACCTTGCCGGCGTGATCCTGAGCAAGGGCGTTGAGTGCCTCCTGATGCCTCCGCTCCAGATCCTGGGTCCGCTGTAGGACAAGCTTCTCCACTTCTTCATCTTTCCTGCGGAGAATGGCGGCAAGCTTCTCCTCGCGCGTGGCAAGGTCCTCCTCCTGGGTCTTCAGAGCGGCCTCGTGCTGGGACCGGATAGTTGTGGCCTCGTCGGCCAGCCTCTTCGCCGTCTCCTGGGCCTTCTCGATGTCGGCCAGCCTCATAGTGAGCTCCAGGTCACGCCTGCCAGCTTGCCCTGAGCGGCCTTTAGCTCGTCCTGAGCCTGGTGCCACCAACCCTGGGCCTCAGCGACGCGCTCCTCAAAATCTGCCTCCACTTTCTCCACCACCGCCGTCTTGGAGAGCCTGGAGTTTCCGGAAGCTGGCACCCATGGCCCGGAGCAGCCACTCCTCCTAGGAGCCATCGCCATCGACGCTCGGCTCGTCAATGATGTCAAGACCGGCGCCGGCGAGCACCTCGTTGTCAAACAGTTCCTCCTCGACGGGGCCTCTGAAGCTTGACGCGCCTGGAAGGTGTACGAAGAGGTCATCGCCCACCTTCAGGTACTTGCCAGAGCCAGAGGCGGCGGAGGAGGGGGGCTGATCATCGACCACTGCCTCCTCGGCAGTGGCCTCACCGGTTCCCTCGACGGGTCCTTTGCCGGGCTCCTCGGCACGCTCCTTGTCGGAGCCTTCAGTGGGCCCCTTGGTGGCGTCCCAGGCGCTCTCCTCGGCAGCAATCTTCTCCGCCTCCGCCGCGGCCTCCGCGGCGACATCCTCGATGGTGGTGTCGACGTCCTCCGAAGAAGGGCCTGGACACCAAGTAAGAGACGGGGTGGAGCCAAGATCGAAAGCCCATGAGGAAAAGCGGAAGAGAAGAATGTAAAAGAAAAAAAACGGGTAGCCAACCTGTGCCAGGCCGAGGGGCGTAAGCTTTTTCCCCGCCAAGGTCCGGCGCCGAATGGAAGCCACCAGCGCTCACATTCTCCTCCTCCTCCTCCGTGTGCATGGCCTCGGGGCTCGGTGCCCTTGCCTGGGACGCCCCTCGGGGCGGTGTGGTTGACGGGGGAGGCACGATAGGAGAAGCCCTTTGTGGATCCCCTTGGTGTTGCTCCCCTCCTGCACCCATGGCACGGTTAACACTGAAGCATCACGCATAACTCACGTTGATGGAGGGCGGGTAATGGACTCACGCTGGGGGCTGGGCCGAGGTCTGCTGTCCGGGCTACTTGACACCACCACTGGCGTCCCGGAGGTGCCTGCCGGGGGCTGGTTACTCACTGACGACCGGGCCCTCTTCATCCTCTGGGCCAGCATCTCCGCATCCCTACAAAATGAAGGCAAGTGAGTAACGCCGTCAAGAGATGTGCGAGGAATGAGGGAGGAAAGCAGGGGCTTACTCGTCATTTCCTTCCTCTTCCTACCCCACCTCTGGTGCCTTCCTTTTCCTCGCCGGGCTGGGTGACCCGGAGTATCTGTCCGGGCTGAGGGGCCCGAAGTCAAAGGCAACCCCCGCGCCAACGCCTGCCGGAAGTGAGGAAGGCGGTGGCGTCTGAGCACGCCTGGACGACGAGAAAGTAGGTGTCATCCTCCTCGCTGCCTCGGCTTCCGTCGCCTTCTTCATCACCGCGGCCCTCGTCTGGCGCGCCGCCGCTCCCTGCGCCAGCCGCAGCTGTGCAGCCCGGCCAGGGCGAACCGGCTCATTGGAGGCAGCCCACCACAGAACTCGCCCCCTCCCGGTGGCCAGATGGACGAAGGCTGCAATCTCCTCCTCCCCATCTTCCTCCGAAGCCCCGTCGACGACGTCCTCGACCAGGGGGGCCCTGGCGCCGGCACCGCTGGCCTCCCCAGCGGCTGCCACCCACCGGGAGAGGTCCTCCTCCGCTTCCGCCGCGGCACTGTCCATTGTGCCGTCGGCGCTGCCAGCCTCCACGGCGAGTCCCGCCCACTCCTCGGCAAGCCTCGCCTCCCGCAACCTGCGGGCGATGTAGTCCAACTCCACCTGAGAAGTGTCCTGGACAAGCCGCGGCTCGTCGGTGACATATGCCTCGTGCAAGGTGTCGAAAAACTCCTGCACCCTGAGCTCGTAAATCTCGACCCAGCTCGGGGCAAGGCCATGCGCATTAAAAAGCGGCATCATGGCGATGATATCCGACCGACCCCCATCGGCAACTTGAAGACGGGCTCCTTGTCCACCTTGCCGGCCTTCGCAGCAGCTCTTGCCACCTTGCCGGACTGCTCCACCTCGCCCTCTTCATTAACCTCGAGCTGGAAGATTCGCTGGCAGAGATGAGCATGCCTCAGCACTATCAGGTTATGGTCGAGGCCGGGGCGAAGCCCCATGATATCAGTGGCATTCACAAAAAGCCAGGCCGGCCTCCCCTTATCATACAGAGGGGCAATCCGGCGATGGATGAAGTCCGCACCGATCATTTCAAGGGTGAGCCCGGCCCGGGTAAGCCTGAGGATCCTGGTGGTGGCGATCGTGAGCTTCTCGTCGTTGACGTCGACGTCGCCCCAGTCCTTTCCACGGACCGGCGCCACCTGACAGACCTCACAGAAAACCGGCGGGTTTTCCTCCTCGATGTAACACCACCGGGCCCGCCACTCTTCCCACCTCTCCTTCATGGCGCCGTCCGGGTATGCTCCCTTGGTCCTTGGGATCCAAGCGACGCTGCCAGTAATGGCGCCTCCCTTTTGGATCCAGGGGGAGAAATAATGGCGAAAGAGCACCGTGTTGGGATGCACCCCGACGAAGCCCTCGCAAAGGTGTGCGAAAAGGGCCATACACGCCACGGCATTTGGGGTGAAGTCTAGGAGGCGGAAGCCGAAGGTGTACATAATATCCTTGAAGAAATCAGAGAAAGGGGGGCAGAGCCCGCAGGACAAGTAGTCGACAAAGAAAGGGTACCGATTTGGGGAAGGCCCGGCACTGGCGGGGACGACGCGTGTGGCCGGATGCCCCGTCATCTCTCCCCCTGTCTTCACGCCCCACAGGACCTTGAAGTACTCCCGGAGCATGGGCACGTCGACTGTCGAGGGGAAAAGGGCGAACTGCGCCCGTCGCACCGCGAGCTCGCTCTCCGACGGCTCCGCCGCACCAGCATCCTTGGCTGCCCCCTTTCCTTTGGAGGATTTGGGTGCCATTGCGGTCGCAGAAAGCAGGGGAGGGCAGAAGCGTATCGGCGATGAGCGGAAGCGGAGGGCTCGAGGAAGAAGAAGGGGGCCGGCGGTTTCCAGATGGAGGGAGGCGCGGGAAAGGGGAAAAGTGAGCAGCGCGCCCGTGGTTATCCCTTTTTTATGGGGAAAACACGAGCCGCCTCCTCTCCCATTAACTGCGACGCGACGCATGCGTGCAGTCCCCATCCCACGCATGCCCCCCATGTCACACACGCATGACCCCCACGTCGCGTGTTCAACGCAGGTCGTGGGGAAGCACAGCGGGCGGAACAGTGGCCGCGGTAAAATCTGCCTCAACTGCCCGCGCACCGTTCTGGGCCTGGCCCAACAACGCGCTACGCCTATGTGTGACCCAGGCCCGGGGGCTCCTGTCGGTGTACAAAAGTAGGGGCCTAGATTTTGACCCCTTTACTTATGCACGGGCGGTTAGAGCCGCTTGCCACGGTCGCACATGAGCAAGGCAAGGGAGGGAAGCCGGAGAAAAGCCAGGGCCACAGGGACAAGCGAAGCAAAACAACAAAGGACCAAGACCACAAGGGTTGCACGGGCAATACAGGTTGCCCCGGCAAGGACCCTTGCCGAGGGCAGCCCCAGCAGCCCCGGCAAGATCCTTACTGGGGCAGCTCATCCACACCCACAGAGCGAGCCACCCTCGAGCCAACCAACGCTGAGCAGTCGCGTCGGGACAGGGTTCGGGAGGCACCTCCGTGGTGGCATGCAGATCTTTGTGAAGACATAGAACAATCAACATCAAATGGGGATAGGGAGGCGGCCGCCCCCATCGAAGAAACCCACAGGATCCCCCAGCAAGATCCTTGTCGGGGAAGCCGGCGCGCCGCGGCAAGACCCTTGCCGGGCCACCCGGCAAGACCGTCGCCAAGCATCCCGGTAAGGCCACCACCAGGCCCGCACTAGCTAGGTTCCTACTACCGTTCATGCGCAGCCGCCAACCCAACCAGCTGGACAGGCACCTGCGTGGCAGCATGCAGACCTTCGTGGAGGATGCACCGTTGCGCCACCTCAACTGCCTGCTTGCCTACGTGGCGCTGCATGCGTTGCTGGCCAGGGCGTGTGTCGAAGCCAGGAGGGGCGGCGATGGACGGGGCGGGCTTCATCCCCGTCCCCCAATAAAGTGACGGACACCTAAGCCCCGCATTTAATGCATCTTGTCCTGTAATACTAGCGATAACCTCGCAACGCTGTAGCACTTTCCACCTCCTGTGTGCCACTGTAGCAGCCCCTTTCGCCTATAAAAGGAGGCCCATGGCATACTGAGAAGGGATTCGGCTCTTTTGAACCTGGCAGCACCCAGAGCTAGTTCGAGAGCTCAAGAACACTAATACAACCACCAAAGCAGGATCGTAGGGTTTTACGCATCTTTGCGATCCGAACCTGGGTAAATCCTCTGTGTGCCATCCCCTAGTCCCGCTCTTCTCACGATTCCACGCCCCGCAACCGTAGAAGGGATTCCAGTGATCCCATAGGTGTCGTTTCCCACCAACAATCTGTTAGCCCGCTTCTTCGCCGAACTTTATAAACGTTCGTTCGAGCACTTACTAAAAATGTCGCGTCGAAGCCTCTTATTCTCCTTCACGGAGTCAGCAAGCTGGGCCCGAACATCCTTTAATTCAACGTCCAGCCAGGTCTTCGCGTCCTGGAGATCATTCTTCTCCCGTATAACCTTTGTAAGCACGCGCTCGCCAGCCTTCAGCTGTCGTTGAGCATGTTGTTCATCCTCCAATACGATCTCTGGATTACCTCCGAGATTGTCTGCAGAATCTATTGTTAGATTTGCATGCATGCCGAATACTAACTGGTATACGTCAGTATATTCTTTTCGATCAAGACAAGTATTACCAGACGAGGCCTTCTTGGACTCCTCCATTCCGGTGACTGCGGCCCGTAACTGGGCTTTGCACTCCTCCAGCTCTTTAGACGGCTAGGTATTCTTCTCTATAAGAACCTATGCATATAATTGATCCTTAAATCAGTTGTGCCAACTATTTCAAGTCTTAGGGGATACTGATATACATACTTATCAAATTTTGTTACCCGTATATCCTTTACATACTGGTCCGTGGCTCTGGCGAGGCCATCTTGAGCAGCTTGGATGTATGTGTCCCCTGAGTTAAAGGCATTGAATGCCTCTTCAGAGAAATTCGGGTCGCGTAGTGTGGCCCGTCAGCGCCTATGATTCGAGGCGCTCTCCACTTCGGAGTTCGTAGTAGAGAATCTATCTGCATCCTCTATAGGAGGATCGTCCGGCGTTGTCCCTGCATTGACCTCCGCCCTTGAGTCCGGCCTGGGAGTCCGGCTGGTGGAGGCGTGGCCGGCAGGCTCTCCGGATATAGTCCGGCGAGCGCTTTTTCGGCCAGGAAATCATGGACATTGTTATATTTCAACAACGATAATTATGTAGCAGGTTTTTAATCATACCTTTGCAACGGCGTCTCGGTCCTGACCGCATTCCTTTTAAGCCTACCCAGCTTCGGTGCCCCTTGTTGACGAGTCACCGCGGGTTCGGCGCAGCATCCCGATGGCCTTCCCTGTAAAACGCAATACATGCACGGTGGGTAAGGCGCAAAGAGGGAATCCTTCTTGGAAGTTGGGACTCTGGTTTTACTTACATGTGATACAGGGAGTAGGCGATAATCAGCTATGATGGCTACCAAGGCACCATCACAGCTTAACTGATAAAATGTCTTGTCGACGAGCTCCACAAATATGTCTGGATCTTCTTTAAGTCTGGGGTCGAGGGCCCGGTTGGGGTCCTCTGGCTGTGGAGACGGGCTATCAACCTCCCTCATAGCTTTTCGCAGTTCCTGCAATGAATTGACAAGATAAATATTTGTGCTAAAGAATGCGGGAAAGACTGGAATAAAAGATAGCAGCTCACCCAGCTTGGGGGGTTGTACATGGATAATCCATCCCGTGGCTTAATACGGATGAACTCCTATTCTTCTCCTTTCTACAAATCGGACGGTATTTTTGCCAGGGCGGCGGTGGAGTCCGGACCTTTACGGCCGCAGCGGGTGGCATCGTCTTCTCCATTGAAGTGCCACATGGGTTTCCCCTGATATTGAAGTGGCTGCACTCCCCGCATTATACATATTGACATAACCTCAATTATTGTCAGTCCTGATTTGGCCAGTGTCTTTATCCTATCCATCAGGAAAAGGATCTCTCTGTTGTCTTCCTCCTGGGGGCTCCGGGGGCGCCAGCGTTGGCGTTTCTTCAAAGGGGCATTTGCAAACTCGGGAAGGCCCAATCGAACAGGGTCCGGAAGGGGGACGTCCTCCATATAAAACCACTCTGAAGGCCAGTCTTCGGACGTCTTCTTTGGAGTATCGGACAGGTATCCGATCCCAACGATGCGCCATATTTCGGCTCCGCCCACTTGATATATCGACCCCTCCTGAGTACGGGGTACAAGGCAGTATAGCCTCCTCCATAGCTCGAATGAGCTTCGCAGCCCAGAAATAGCTCGCAGAAGGCGACATAGCCTGCGATATGCAGTATGGAGGCTGGAGTAAGCTTATGCAGCTGGAGACCGTAGAACTCCAGGAGCCCGCAGAGGAATGGATGGATTGGAAATCTGAGTCCCCTCGGCAAATAGGGGACAAAGCATACCCGCTCCCCCTTGGATGGGTTGGGAGAACTCTCCGCTTGCTCCCGCCATTATAAGTGGCTAGTCCGGCTCGGAAGGGGACCATGTAGGCAGGCGGGAGGAACCCCTGGGTCTGCAATTGTACCAATCGACTATGAGGAACGGAACACTTCTCCCAATCACCTGGCTTGCTGCTACAGGAGCGAGAGGAGGAGCCGCGACGGCCGGTCATGATGGGATGGATTTTTCTGGCCGCGCTCTGATGGATACTCGCTGGGAGGAGATGGTGTGATTTGGATCTGAGGATCCCCAACTCTTTAAATAGACGATTTACTTGCATGGTCAGGGTGGCAAATGAAAAAATGCTCCGACTTGTCGCATTCGCTCAGCACGTGGAGATAGCCATTATTAAAAGCACAGAAGTCGAGGAGTGCAACATTAATGGGAAGCCGGACACTGCTCGTTACAACAGGTACTCTGGAGAATTTGGAGAAGAACCCGCCTTGCAATGCCGAAGACAATCTGCATGCCGGACTCAGCGTCATTGAAGCCTGGTTCGGGGGCTACTGAGGGAGTCCTGGATTAAGGGGTCCTCGAACAGCCGGACTATATACTTTGGCCGGTCTGTTGGAATATGAAGATACAAGATTGAAGACTTCGTCCCGTGTCCGGATGGGACTCTCCTTTGCGTGGATGGCAAGCTTGGCAATTCGGATATGTAGATCTCCTTCTCTACAACCGACTCTGTGTAACCCTAGCCCCCTCCGGTGTCTATATAAACCGGAGGGTTTAATCCGTAGGACAACAACAATCATAATCATAGGCTAGCTTCTAGGGTTTAGCCTCTACGATCTCGTGGTAGATCAACTCTTGTAATACTCATATCATCAAGATCAATCAAGCAGGAAGTAGGGTATTACCTCCATCGAGAGGGCCCGAACCTGGGTAAACATCGTGTCCCCCGCCTCCTGTTACCATTAGCCTTAGACGCACAGTTAGGGACCCCCTACCCGAGATCCGCCGGTTTTGACATCGACAATGGGCCTTTAGCAAGTGGGCCCAAAAGTATTGCGTCCAATTGACGGGCCGAATCTGATATGGGCCATAATTTAGCCCAAAGCCTCTTAAAGGGTTGGACCTGATCTGGGCCGTAATTTGGCCCAGAACATGGTAGGCTTTTAACGGGCTAGATCTCATATGGGCCATTATTAGGCCTGAAACGTGGCAGGCTGTTAATGGACCGGATCAAATATGGGTCGGCATTTGGCCAAAAACATGGCAGCCTGTTAATGGGCCGGCCTACTAGTGTCCTCAAAATCTTGTGGGCCTTCAGCTGGGCCGGCCCATAATGGTCGGTGAAATCTCGTGGGCCTTTAGCTGGGCCGGCCCATCATTATCCGCAAAATCTTGTGGACCTTTAGCTAGGCCGGCCCATTATGGCCCACAAAATCTTGTGGACCTTTAGCTGGGCCGGCCCATTATGGCCTGCAAAATCTTGTGGCCTTTAGCTGGGCCGGCCCATTATGGCCCGCAAAATCTTGTGGGCCTTTAGCTGGGCCGGCCCATTATGGTCCGCAAAATCTTGTGGGCCTTTAGTTGGGCCGGCCCATTTAAACTTTATGGCCACTTTTGGGCCGGTCCACGTGTCAACATATCATAGGTGCATCTTGCCCATTGGATGAGTCACACCTGTGCCAACGCGGAGCTGACACGTGTTTCCTCCAGCCAATGATGATTTTACACGTGGAAAATCCCCATTGGTCCGGGCTATTAATGGGTTATCGGATCCAAAGCCGGACCCGATAGCTTAACGGCGTTCCGTTACAGTGGATGCCACATGTCGGTCACCCTTGGCGAAAGCACTTCTGTGACGCGTGATTTATCGTCATGGAAGTGGACACTTCCATGATGATAATTTTGGTAATGTCATGGAACACTTCTACGACAGCGCAGGTATGACTATCTTAATTCTGTCATAAAATCGTCATGGATGTACATGCATGACAGAAAACATGACCTACTGTGACAAACACGTATCATCACGGAAGTGTATTTTTTTTGTAGTGGATGGTATGATCGAGGTGTGTAAGTGTGGAGGGGGGCACCGCACACAGTTAAGAAAAACTTGTGTGTCCTAGGGTGCCCCCTGCCCCTTATATAAAGGAGGGAGGGGAGGCCAGTCGGCCCTAGGGGTGTGCCCAAAGAGGAGTCCTACTAGGACTTCCTAGTCCTAGTAGGATTCCCCTCCAAGGAAGAGAGGGGGAAGGAAGGAGAGGGAGAGGGAGTAGGAAAGGGGGCGTCCCCCTTCCCTTGTCCAATTCGGACTCCAAGGTGGGCGGCCTGCCCTGGCTGCCCTCCTCTCTCTCCACTAAGGCCCATGGTGGCCCATTAGTTCCCCGGGGGGGGGATTCCGCTAACCCCTCCCGCACTCCGGTTTTAACCAAAACTTCCCGGAGCGCTTCCGGTGTCCGAATAACATGGTCCAATATATTAATCTTTATGTCTCGACCATTTTGAGACTCCTCATCATGTCCGTGATCTCATCTGGGACTCCAAGCAAACTTCGGTCATCAACACATAACTCATAATACATATTGTCATCGAACGTTAAGCGTGCGGACCCTACGGGTTCGAGAACTATGTAGACATGACCGAGACTCATCTCCGGTCAATAACCAATAGCGGAACCTGGATTCTCATATTGGCTCCTATATATTCTACGAAGATCTTTATCGGTCAAACCGCATAGCAACATACGTTGTTCCCTTTGTCATCGGTATGTTACTTGCCCGAGATTCGATCATCGGTATCATCATACCTAGTTCAATCTCGTTACCGGCAAGTCTCTTTGCTGGTTCAGTAATACTTCATCCCGCAACTGACACATTAGTCACAATGCTTGCAAGCCTTATAGTGATGAGCATTACCGAGAGGGCCCAGAGATACCTCTCCAAAACACGGGGTGACAAATCCTAATCTCGATCTATGCCAACCTAACAAACACCTTCGGAGACACCTGTAGAGCATCTTTATAATCACCCATTTACATTGTGACATTTGATAGAACACAAGGTGTTCCTCCGGTATTCAGGAGTTGCATAATCCCATAGTCTGAGGAACATGTACAAGTCATGAAGAAAGCAGTAGCAATGAAACTGTAACGATCATAATGCTAAGCTAACAGATGGGTCATGTCCATCACATCATTCTCCTAATGATGTGATCCCGTTCATCAAATGACAACACTGAAGGAAATATGCCCTAGAGGCAATAATAAAGTTATTATTTATTTCCTTATTTCATGATAAATGTTTATTATTCATGCTAGAATTGTATTAATCGGAAACATAATACATGTGTGAATACATAGACAAACATAGTGTCACTAGTATGCCTCTACTTGAATAGCTCGTTTACCAAAGATGGTTATGTTTCCTAGCTATGGACAAAAGAGTTGTCATTTGATTAACGGGATCACGTCATTAGGAGAATGATGTGATTGACTTGACCCATTCCGTTAGCCTAGCACTTGATCGTTTAGTATATTGCTATTGCTATCTTCATGACTTATACATGTTCCTGTAACTATGAGATTATGCAACTCCCGTTTACCGGAGGAACACTTTGGGTGCTACCAAACGTCACAACATAACTGGGTGATTATAAAGGAGTACTACAGGTGTCTCCGAAGGTACATGTTGAGTTGGCATATTTCGAGATTAGGTTTTGTCACTCCGATTGTCGGAGAGGTATCTCTGGGCCCTCTCGGTAATGCACATCACTATAAGCCTTGCAAGCAATGTAGCTAATGAGTTAGTTACGGAATGATGCATTACGTAACGAGTAAAGAGACTTCCCAGTAACAAGATTGAACTAGGTATTGGATACCGACGATCGAATCTCGGGCAAGTAACATACCGATGACAAAGGGAACAACATATGTTGTTATGCGGTTTGACCGATAAAGATCTTCATAGAATATGTGGGAGCCAATATGAGCATCCAGGTTCCGCTATTGGTTATTGACCGAGAATAGTTCTAGGTCATGTCTACATAGTTCTCGAACCCGTAGGGTCCGCACGCTGAAGGTTACGATGATAGTTATATTATGAGTTTATGAGTTTTGATGTACCGAAGGAGTTCGGAGTCCCGGATGAGATCAGGGACATGACGAGGAGTCTCGAAATGGTCGAGACGTAAAGATCGATATATTGGACAACTATATTCGGAGTTCGGAAAGGTTCCGAGTCATTCGGGTATTTTTCGGAGTACCGAAGAGTTATGGGAATTCGCCGGGGAGTATATGGGCCTTATTGGGCCATAGGGGAATAGAGGAGAGAGGCCGAAAGGAAGGAGGGGCGCAGCCCCCCTCTGGTCCGAATTGGACAAGGGGTGCAGCCCCCTTTTCCTTCCTCCTCTCCCCCTCTTTCCTTCTCTCCTACTCCAACAAGGAAGGGGGGTCCTACTCCCGGTGGGAGGAGGACTCCTCCTGGCGCGCCCCTCCTGGCCGGCCGAACCCCTCCCCCTGGCTCCTTTATATACGGGGGCAGGGGGGCACCTCTAGGCACAACAACACAAGTTGATCTACGGATCGTTCCTTAGCCGTGTGCGGTGCCCCCCTCCACCATATTCCACCTCAGTCATATCGTCGCGGAGTTTAGGCGAAGCCCTGCGCTGGTAGAGCATCATCATCGTCACCACGCCGTCGTGCTGACGGAACTCATCTCCGGAGCTTTGCTGGATCGGAGCACGGAGATCGTCATCGAGTTGAACGTGTGCTGAACTCGGAGGCCCCGTATGTTCGGTGCTTGGATCGGTCGGATCGTGAAGATGTACGACTACATCAACTGCGTTGTGCTAACGCTTCCGCTTACGGTCTACGAGGGTACATGGACGAACACTCTCCCCTCTCGTTGCTATGCCATCACCATGATCTTGCGTGTGCGTAGGAAAAATTTTGAAATTATTACGTTCCCCATCAGTGGCATCCGAGCCTAGGTTTTATGCGTTGATGTTATATGCACGAGTAGAACACAAGTGAGTTGTGGGGGATACAAGTCATACAGCTTACCAGCATGTCATACTTTGGTTCGGCGGTATTGTGAGATGAAGCGGCCCAGACCGACATTACGCGTACGCTTACGCGAGACTGGTTTCACCGTTACGAGCACTCGTGCTTAAAGGTGGCTGGCGGGTGTCTGTCTCTCTCACTTTAGCTGAATCGAGTGTGGCTACGCTCGGTCCTTGCGAAGGATAAACAGCACTAACTTGACGAACTATCGTTGTGGTTTTGATACGTAGGTAAGAACGGTTCTTGCTAAGCCCGTAGCAGCCACATAAAATTTGCAACAACAAAGTAGAGGACGTCTAACTTGTTTTTGCAGGGCATGTTGTGATGTGATATGGTCAAGACGTGATGCTATATTTTATTGTATGAGATGATCATGTTTTTTAACCAAAGTTATCGGCAACTGGCAGGAGCCATATGGTTGTCGCTTTATTGTATGAAATGCAAACACCCTGTAATTGCTTTACTTTATCACTAAGCGGTAGTGATAGTCGTAGAAGCAATAGATGGAGTAACGACAATGATGCTACGATGGAGATCAAGGTGTCGCGCCGGTGATGATGGTGATCATGACGGTGCTTCGAAGATGGAGATCACAAGCACAAGATGATGATGGCCATATCATATCACTTATATTGATTGCATGTGATGTTTATCCTTTATGCATCTTATCTTGCTTTGATTGACGGTAGCATTTTAAGATGATCTCTCACTAAATATCAAGAAGTGTTCTCCCTGAGTATGCACCGTTGCGAAAGTTCTTCGTGCTGAGACACCACGTGATGATCGGGTGTGATAGGCTCTACATTCAAATACAACGGGTGCAAAACAGTTGCACACGCGGAATACTCAGGTTAAACTTGACGAGCCTAGCATATACAGATATGGCCTCGGAACACGGAGACCGAAAGGTCGAACGTGAATCATATAATAGATATGATCAACATAGTGATGTTCACCATTGAAACTACTCCATCTCACGTGATGATCGGACATGGTTTAGTTGATTTGGATCACGTAATCACTTAGATGACTAGAGAGATGTCTGTCTAAGTGGGAGTTCTTAAGTAATATGATTAATTGAACTTTAATTTATCATGAACTTAGTCCTGGTAGTATTTTGCAAATTATGTTGTAGATCAATAGCTTGCATTGTTGCTTTCATATGTTTATATGTTCCTAGAGAAAATTGTGTTGAAAAATGTTAGTAGCAATGATGCGGATTGGATCCGTGATCTGAGGTTTATCCTCATTGCTGCATAGAAAAATTATGTCCTTGATGCACCGCTAGGTGACAGACCTATTGCAGAAGCAGATGCAGACGTTATGAACATTTGGCTAGCTCAATATGATGACTACTTGATAGTTTAGTGCACCATGCTTAACGGCTTAGAATTGGGACTTCAAAGACGTTTTGAACGTCATGGACCATATGAGATGTTCCAGGAGTTGAAGTTAATATTTCAAGCAAATACCCGAGTTGAGAGATATCAAGTCTTCAACAAGTTCTACAGCTAAAAGATGGAGGAGAATCGCTCAATTAGTGAGCAAGTGCTTAGATTGTCTGAGTACTACAATCGCTTGAATCAAGTGGGAGTTAATCTTCCAGATAAGATAGTGATTGACAGAGTTCTCTAGTCACCATCACCAAGTTAGTGGAACTTCATGATGAACTATAATGCAAGGGATGACGAAAACGATTCCCGAGCTCTTCGTGATGCCAAAATCGACGAAGGTAGAAATCAAGAAAGAGCATCAAGTGTTGATGATTGATAAGACCACTAGTTTCAAGAAAAAGGCAAAGGGAAAGAAAGGGAACTTCAAGTAGAATGAAAAGCAAGTTGCCACTCCCATGAAGAAGACCAAAGCTGGACCAAAGCCTGAAACTGAGTGTTTACACTGCAAAGGAAATGGTCACTAGAAGCGGAAATGCCCTGAATATTTGGTGGATAAGAAGGATGGCAAAGTGAACAAGGGTATATTTGATATACAGATTATTGATGTGTGCCTTACTAGTGTTTATAGTATCCCCTGAGTATTTGATAATTGTTCGGTTGCTAAGATTAGTAACTCGAAACAGGAGTTACAGAATAAATAGAGACTAGTTGAGGGTGAAGTGACGATGAGTGTTGGAAGTAGTTCCAAGATTGATATGATCATCATCGCACACTCCCTATACTTTCGGGATTAGTGTTAAACCTAAATAAATGTTATTTGGAATTTGCGTTGAGCATGAATATGTTTATTGCAATACGGTTATTCATTTAAAGTCAGAGAATAATTGTTATTCTGTTTACATGAATAAAGCCTTCGATGGTTATACACCCAATGAAAATAGTTTGTTGGATCTCGATCGTAGTGATACACATATTCATAATATTGACGCCAAAAGATGCAAAGTTAATAATGATAGTGCAACTTATTTGTGGCACTGCCGTTTGGGTCATATCGGTGTAAAGCGCATGAAGAAACTCCATAAAGATGGATTTTTGGAATCACTTGGTTATGAATCATTTGATGCTTGCGAACCTTGCCTTTTGGGCAAGATGACTAAAAACTCCATTCTCCGGAACAATGGAACAAGCTACTGACTTATTGGAAATAATACATACCGATGTATGCGATCCAATGAGTGATGATGCTCGTGGCAAGTATCGTTATTTTCTGACCTTCACAAGATGATTTGAGCAGATATGGTTATATCTACTTGATGAAACATAAGCCTGAAATAGTTGAAATGTCCAAAGAATTTCAGAGTGAAGTGGAAAAATCATCGTAACAAGAAAATAAAATTTCTGCGATTTGATCGCGGAGACGAATATTTGAGTTACGAGTTTGGTCTTCAACTAAAACAATGTGGAATAGTTTCACAGCTCACGCCACCTGGAACACCACAACGTTATGGTGTGTCCGAACGTCGTAACCGCACTTTATTGATATGGTGTGATCTATGATGTCTCTTACTGATTTACCACTATTGTTTTGGGGTTATGCATTAGAGACAGCTGCATTCACGTTAAAAAAGGGCACCATCTAAATCCGTTGAGACGACACCATATGAACTTGTCAGGACCCCGACTCAATGCCACATCGATCTAGCATGTAACACTTCATATCACTTTGCGGCCTCACGCACGGTATTCCCACGGGTGTCGCCTTACCTTTGCCCGGGACCGTTTGTGCCTTTTGGCACACGTATATGATAGTGTCGCTAGCATCCATATGATAAGGAGCCCGGGCTGACATGGCTAGTCGTAAACCCAAAGTGGCACTAACTTACAGGGACAGGCATCCATGACCCAGCATCGAACGTGTCGGTCATCAGCGAGTGAATCCAGGCTGTAGCACTGGGCTAGCAGGACTCCGGTGAACCGGGCTGTAGCGGGCTAACAGGACTCCGGTATTCATCGTGTGACATTTCCCCGAAGGGACAGACACAGGAACGAAGAAGGACACATGCCGGCCAGCCTAAGTGTTCCGGAGCAGTAGCAAGCTACCATGGCTCGGTGGAAACACTAGGAGACATTTCCCGGTAAGAGAGGCTACTAAAGATAAACAACTAGATAGTCAGATCCCACACATACCAAGCATTTCAATAACATACACACAATATGCTCAATATGTGCAATACAACATGGCATCACAAAATGACTCTACGACTCAAGTAGTTTATTCAATAGGCTCCGAGGAGCGAGATATTACAAACATGGGTCTCATGACCCAACATTCAGAGCATACAAAACAAAGCACAAGCGGAAGCTACCATGTCTGAGTACAGACATCTATAAATGAAAAAGGCTGAGAAGCCTGACTATCTACCAAATCCTGCCGAGGCACAAGATCGTAGCTGAGGTAACAAGCTAAACGTCGAAGACCACGCAGAATTACTAGTGAGACTGAAGTCTCTCTGCAAAAACATAAAATAGGCAAACGTGAGTACAAATGTACCCAGCAAGACTTACATCAGATCTATCTACATATGCATCATTATCAACAAGGGGACGGTGGAGTTTAACTGCAGCAAGCCAGCTTTGACTCGGTGGCTATCCTGAACTACAACTGCAATGTAACTTTTTTGAGGTGGCGCACACGAGTCCACATATTCACCATATCAATACACCACTATGGATCCGCTCCCGTCTCCCTACGAGAACGCCATCCATAGCACTCACGCTTATCTTGCGTATTTTAGAGTATCCACTTTCACTTGTCTATGAACTGATGTAAGCAACCCAGAAGTCCTTTACCGCGGACACGGCTATTCGAATAGATGATGTTAACCCTGCAGGGGTGTACTTCTTCATACATGTTTCCACCACTTAGCGTCTGCACACGACATGTGCTCGGCAGACTTCAAGCGAAAACCGACGTGGGTGTAGACCACGACCTACCTAAACACTCAAGTCTCTAGTCCAGGTTTATCGCCTATTCGGGTTCCATCCATGAGGAGATCCGGCCGGAGTTTCGCTCACAGCCCCAAACGATGTGAACAGGGTTCCCGAGATACCAAACGGGCATCCGGTACACCCGGCCACGTGCCTACCGCATCACAGCCCACCCCTACGGTCAGCGCTGTCCACGGCCTCCAGCATACTACAAACACCAGAAACTACTTGCAACTCCTGGACAGAGGACGAGGGTGAATAAGAAGTCGAGCGGGGTCATATTTCAGGGCCCAATGTATGGTAGTAGTTGAATCATGGATCACAAACACAGAACTCAGTTCCTGAGGACGGCTGCAATGAGACAACCCACCATGTACTCCTACATGGCCTCTCACCGCTACCTTTACCAAATCGTGTTCACACACTTAGCTCACACACAGTAGGACATGTTCACATGCCTCTGATTCATCCCCGATGAATCAGACCTGACTCAACTCTAAGCAGTAGCAGGCATGACAAACAAGCATGAATGAGTAGGCACAACAGGGCTCAAACAACTCCTACTCATGCTAGTGGGTTTCATCTATTTACTGTGGCAATGACAGGTCATGCAAAGGATAAAGGGGTTCGACTACCGCAGCATGTAACAGTTGAATCGGTGTTGTCCTAATGCAGTAAAAGAGAGCAGGAGCGAGAGAGTGGGATTGTATCGGAATGAACAAGGGGGTTTTGCTTGCCTGGCACTTATGAAGATAACATTGAGTCTTCATCAGTGTCAACGATCACATCATCGGTATCACGTCTATCGAGAGGGAACAAATACCGGCAACACAGAAGGGAACACCATCAATGCAATGCACAATATGATGCATGATCATGACATGGCAAAATGAATGTGTTTTGGGCTAGTGCATCTAGCAACAGATTAAATGAAGTTGGTTTGAATACAAGATTCAAATTCAAACTCCATATGTGATTATTCAAATGCCATTTAATTGATTTGTTCTAAACAGCACCTATAAGTTGTTCTAACATGCATGAAAATGGTACAGATGGATTCCTTGAATTTTTCTGATAATTTTTCATATATAAATTATTTAATTTGGAGTTACGGTTGAATTTCTATGATTTATTGAAGTTTTAGCTATTTTCTGGAATTTCCTGATTATTTTTAAATCCAGAAAATACTTATTGCGTCAGCCCACGTCACAGTGACGTCAGCAAGGTCAACTGGGCGCCCCAGGTCAAACCTGACGTGTGGGGGCCACACGTCAATGACACAGGAGCTAATCCCGGTCAAACCCAGCGCTAACTGAGGTTTGACCAGGGGTGGGGCCCACAGTCAGTGGCCTAGGGGGTTGGTTAGGGCGTCATTAGCGCTAATTAAGCGTGCCACGTCGGCAGTCGCCGGAGTTTCGCCGGCGACGACCCAAAACGCGGCGGAGACGCACCGGGGTGGCTCGGGTTTCGTCTATACTGCACCGTTCGGTGCGCCCTTTGGCTCTACGGGGAGCTGGCGCGATGGCGCGTCGGATGGTCGTGGTCTCCGGGCCTGGGGTGGCCGGAGTCGACGGCGGCGAGCTCGGTTGCGGCCGCCGGAGCTCGGGTGACACACAGGCGACCACTAGGGGGCACGAGAGGGCGAGCTGCGGCAGGCAACGGGCTCGTGGAGACGTTCTGAGCACGATGGTGCACTCAGGTGGGAGCTCTAGTGGCCCTGGCCACGACGGCGACGAGGCACGGCGGCGGCGAGCTTCGGCCGTGGTGGAAGAAGGAGCTAGGGGACGAAATCAGGTGCGGGGAGTGAGGGGAAGAGAAGAGGAGCTCACGGGGAGTCGGACGAGGTGCTAAGTGGGCTCGGGGACGTCCTGTCGGCGGCGAATCGAACGGCGGCGATTGCCGGCCGTGGCGATGAAGATGGCGGTGATGGCGTGGCTACAGGGCACCCGGCGCCGCATGCGTCGTGGTGGAGCTTCATGGGGTCGGGACGGAGCTCAGGGGTGTGGAGAGGGAGCGAGGGGGTGGCCGTGGCCGCGAGGGAGCTCGTCGGTGACGACGGCTCCATTCGGTCGCGGGAGGGGAAGCAGAGGAGCGAGGGAGAAATGAGAGGGGGGTCGGGGAGGCGCGTGGCGTCTCCGGGCGTCGAGGAGGGAGGCAACCAGGCAGGAGGTGGCCAGGGGGGAAGTAGGAGGTGGCCGGGGCCTCTCGGGCGCGCGCCACGCCTCGCCTCTGTTCGTCCTCCTGGCAGAGGAGGAAGAGGACAAGGGGGAGGAGGTGGGCTGGGCCGCATAGTGCTGGACCAGCACAGGAGCTGGGCCGGCTCTGGTGGCTGCGCGGGTAAGGCCAGGTAGGCTTTGCTCTTTTATTTTTTTCTTCTGTTTTGTTTTATATTTAATCTTTTGCCACTGTTTTGAATTAAAATAATAATTCAAACAATGCCAAAGCTCCTCTGAATATTTTATTTTGCTAGATGGACTTTTCCAAAGCTCATAAAATAATTCAGGGATATTTGAAATTATATTCTAATTATATGAATATAATTCAAATTCAAATAGCTAATGAATTAAATCCAAAGTCCCAAAAATAATTCCTTAAAAATGTTCAATATTTTGGTTGGGACCAGAACCCTTACCAAAAATTATCAAACATTTAAGAAGAGCATTTTGGAGCAATGAATGAGATTTCTAGGGTTTTTGCCCCTCTTTTATTTAAGTTTTTGAGGCTTCCAAAATTCCCTCAGTTCAAATTTTCAGAATTTAAACATGATGCACACATGAGCTAGCCTAGAGCACTACCAGCAGCTAGGGATGTGACAACTCACCCCCACTAAACAAGAATCTCGTCTCGAGATTCAAGCGTAGGGTAATGTGAAGGGGGAACGCAAACTAGCACAATCTTCACGATCCAGGTTGCACTTCAATTGAACGTTGATTCAATCACCATCATTGTCTTGAAGTCTTGCTCTGAGAAATCCTGCCAACATGACCTGGAGAGAAGGAGACTCTAAAAGGGTCGATCTTCTCGAAGATCGAACAACTCACGGAATGAGACATAGGGCCATTTCTCGGGTTGAGACACGAGATACACATCGAGAGGGGTGGAAGGAAACGGATGACGAAGGTTCACTAGGTAGACAACAATTTCACGCTTAAGAGGGTGGTAAACGATTGTCAACGTAGCGAGGAGTTGAGTTGCCATGATACCATAACGATACACCTTAGGGAAGGTGACTCGTAGAGATATTCCCTTAAGTGGCAAAAAGAATTACTTTTGATTTAGAGATCATTGAAACTCTTTAAACCAGCCTAAGACAATTCTCGAGCGATCGTTTGGAGGGGTCGGTAGAATGGCATACTCAAACTTGGATGATGTGGATTACCTTGTTGAAGACAACGTAATGGATGAATTTGCTTATCACCGGAAATGGAAGAGACCCATGGTAGAATGACACATTGGCGGTGCAAACTAGGAACAAAATGCAAATGCTGGGAATGATTCTGGTAACTGGGGAAGAACCCAACAACAGAGAGTGAATTCACTGTTTGAATAGGTCATAGCATTGCCGAGGAAACTGAGAGCAAACCCAGTTAGTGCCGATGATAACACCTAACGCTTGTGCGTGCTCTCAAGAACTTGAGCACTTCCATAATCATCAAGGTTTTATCAACAACCACGTCAAGGGTGCTGACAACACAACATACTACTATGATGAATAGCGATGGACGATGCAGATGCAAAGGAGAATAACACTTTCTCAGATTTCATCTTAGCGAGGCCAAGGAAATAAAATCTGGATGATCGACCGAGAGACATTTAGCACTCCGCTTCTAATGTTCTTCTTGATGTGCTAGTGTAACCCATTCATAGATATGGTTTGATATCTAGAACATCAAGTAAAGGTCGGACTTCGGGAGCAATAGAATCCATAAGGAACAGTTACGGAGGTAAATCCTACGAAATCCTTATGGGGAGGTGGCCAACTTCCTCAAACAAGATACTACAATAATAGGTCTTCCGGCTGGGTGTGTTGGCCACGACATCCACTTTACCGGTTATCAAGGGACCAATATTATAGTTCTTGGGAAATGTTCCACTCATCATGTCTGCCTGAGACTCAGATCTGGTTGGTGTCAGGATAATCCAGACTCATCGAGTCTAGGAAAAAATGAAAGTTTGCAACACAAATCGACGAGATGACGTTGCGAGATTCTCGGAAGATGAACTACGATAGCAAGCTCCAAAACATGAGCTGGTTCTGCTACAAACATGTGAACACGTTGTCCCAGACAAGCATGCCCACATGGTAGTCTTACAATAAAACACTACCGAGTTCAGGAGGGGGAACCATCAACGAGGGTATCGAAGTCTTGTGCATTACCATGGATTAACACTTAACTCCTTTTCTCGAACAAATCAGTCAGTGGCTTGGTGTGCTAGGATACACATATGGAATGAAGATGATCAGTCTATCAGACCACAGAATACTTCGCACGTGCATAACTGACTTGGGATGGTTCCAGAGGAGGTAAAAACATGCTTTCTCGAATTCACAGCGGCAACTTACATCAAATGCACGTGAATCAAAGGAAGTCACTTCTTTCATCCAAACATATGCTTCATGAGCTAGCATGAACAAATGCTTTCAAAAGTTTCCAACGCTAGCTTAATGTTCAGCAAAATTATGGAGAAGACAAGGATGTTGTCGATGGGCTCAACAACAACTCATCGAGATTTCCATGTAAATGGAATTCCATAATTATGTGAACAAGTAATAGCATTGGTCAGACCCAAAAGATATAATGGTGTATGCTCGAGGGATCGACCACGAGTAAGACAACATTACGAACATCGTTGGTTCTGATTTGATTTGACGATAACCCATACTCAAATCAAAGGATTGATAAGACAATAGGTCCAACAACTGATCACAAGGACCAATCGGTGAAGATATCATCTTTGTTCAGCACACCCTACACAAGAATATCCCTTTGGAACGAACTAAGTCAGGCAAGCTTTTATCTTCCAACTCTCCAAGTTGTTGTCTAGCTTAACCAACTAGCTCAGGGATATCCAACACAGATTCTTGGAGAAGGGTGGTTCACAAGAAACCAACTTGATCACGAGCTCAACACAGCGGTCAGGTGACAACCTGGTAATACTTCCGAGAAGATCTTCGGAAAATCACGAAACACCGATATGTTACTAGGCTCGAGAACAATCTTGCTTTTTGAGGCAAGACAATTTGATCAATAGAGCGAAGATTTGAAATAATCCTAACTCATCGATCGAGGAGTGCACCGAAAATAAGGACTAGGTAGCACGATCAGTCTTAGAAGGATGATTCAAAAACCAATACACTAAGAATGAAATTATTGTCCTTTAACTACCCAGCAACGAAGTTGCTAGGCTTATTGATTTCACACCTCACGGTACACTTGTCGGCATTCCGGTTACAAGACACGGGAACCAAGGGATGAACAATGATGGCAAGAAGTATTACTGTGTCAAGAGTTCATAGAATGGTGTGCAATTCCTATAACAATCCCGATATAAAGATGGTAATACTTCAGGGTAGAACAGAATCAAAAACTGGATTGGCATTTGATCTGCGGAATACGACTACTTTGACCCAATCCTAGATATGGATGAGGTACTGGAGTTTGTTTCTCCAAGTCATTCAGGACGGAATGGCTTGACGGACCACAAGAGTAATAGGCATCGACAAACGAACGCACGCATACTCTTGACTATCAATTGATAGACGAGGATCAGAATGCAACTAAGGAGAACAACTCAAAGGAACATATAATTTTCTGAGTTATGGATGCATGGATTAGCATGTCGAACGAAGTTCAACATATTTCTTCCGGATAACCATGCAGAAAGGTAGAACTGGCAGAACCACAATATATAATGGAGAACTCATCAAGAATAATGCTGTTGTGATATTTCAGTTCAACGAGGAACTTCTGCCATAAGTAGTTCATGGTATTTGGAAGAAGAAGATACCACGGACTTCAAGGACTATCGCAATACCTATTACTAAGTAGCATCACGGGATGCTTTCGGGAATGATGGCCAGAATCATCACACTGGGAACACAAATCATGGCTAAATTACTAGATGATCTCCTAAGACACCTAGGGTCATAATACTAGCTCCAACATATATTTCAAGGCAATAAAGTACCTCAACTCACTGATTTGTGTGATTAATCTGACCAAAGGCACATCGGAAACAGGAGGAAGGGATTTGCAAATGCATCCGACTATTTAGAAACCTGGGATGACTCGAACAGCATAACGGCTGTAAATGCTCAGAGATATTTGAGACATTCACAAAAATGGTGGCATAACCACTCAGAAGCACAATATCAAGGTCTCGAGATCAACAGTTAACATACAGAAGTAGAAACTGAACTCAAGCTTAGAACCATCAATCCTACAAGTCTGCAGATTAGTAACACGTGATCCTGATAGAAAGAAGAGATAGCCTAGTTCTTAATCCCCGCAGGAAAGATAAGATGACTCAGATCGGAAGGCATAAGGTATAAGGAGTAAAAAGAGCCTTACGTTCCATCCCACAATCAATTCCCTTATATAACTAAAGAATTTCTAGACTCAACTTCGACCAGTTTGGCTTGGTAATCCTACAGGCAGTCAAGCTCTGATACCAACGCTGTCAGGACCCCGACTCAATGCCACATCGATCTAGCATGTAACACTTCAT
Source organism: Triticum aestivum (assembly GCF_018294505.1). Taxonomy (NCBI): domain Eukaryota; kingdom Viridiplantae; phylum Streptophyta; class Magnoliopsida; order Poales; family Poaceae; genus Triticum; species Triticum aestivum. Next base: position 239,198,434 of record NC_057813.1, read on the forward strand.
ATCACTTTGCGGCCTCACGCACGGTATTCCCACGGGTGTCGCCTTACCTTTGCCCGGGACCGTTTGCGCCTTTTGGCACACGTATATGATAGTGTCGCTAGCATCCATATGATAAGGAGCCCGGGCCGACATGGCTAGTCGTAAACCCAAAGTGGCACTAACTTACAGGGACAGGCATCCATGACCCAGCATCGAACGTGTCGGTCATCAGCGAGTGAATCCAGGCTGTAGCACTGGGCTAGCAGGACTCCCGTGAACCGGGCTGTAGCGGGCTAACAGGACTCCGGTATTCATCGCGTGACATTTCCCCGAAGGGACAGACACAGGAACGAAGAAGGACACATGCCGGCCAGCCTAAGTGTTCCGGAGCAGTAGCAAGCTACCATGGCTCGGTGGAAACACTAGGAGACATTTCCCGGTAAGAGAGGCTACTAAAGATAAACAACTAGATAGTCAGATCCCACACATACCAAGCATTTCAATAACATACACACAATATGCTCGATATGTGCAATACAACATGGCATCACAAAATGACTCTACGACTCAAGTAGTTTATTCAATAGGCTCCGAGGAGAGAGATATTACAAACATGGGTCTCATGACCCAACATTCAGAGCATACAAAACAAAGCACAAGCGGAAGCTACCATGTCTGAGTACAGACATCTATAAATGAAAAACGCTGAGAAGCCTGACTATCTACCAAATCCTGCCGAGGCACAAGATCGTAGCTGAGGTAACAAGCTAAACGTCGAAGACCACGCAGAATTACTAGTGAGACTGAAGTCTCTCTGCAAAAACATAAAATAGGCAAACGTGAGTACAAATGTACCCAGCAAGACTTACATCAGATCTATCTACATATGCATCATTATCAACAAGGGGACGGTGGAGTTTAACTGCAGCAAGCCAGCTTTGACTCGGTGGCTATCCTGAACTACGACTGCAATGTAACTTTTTTGAGGTGGCGCACACGAGTCCACATATTCACCATACCAATACACCACTATGGATCCGCTCCCGTCTCCCTACGAGAACGCCATCCATAGCACTCACGCTTATCTTGCGTATTTTAGAGTATCCACTTTCACTTGTCTATGAACTGATGTAAGCAACCCAGAAGTCCTTTACCGCGGACACGGCTATTCGAATAGATGATGTTAACCCTGCAGGGGTGTACTTCTTCATACATGTTTCCACCACTTAGCGTCTGCACACGACATGTGCTCGGCAGACTTCAAGCGAAAACCGACGTGGGTGTAGACCACAACCTACCTAAACACTCAAGTCTCTAGTCCAGGTTTATCGCCTATTCGGGTTCCATCCATGAGGAGATCCGGCCGGAGTTTCGCTCACAGCCCCAAACGATGTGAACAGGGTTCCCGAGATACCAAACGGGCATCCGGTACACCCGGCCATGTGCCTACCGCATCACAGCCCACCCCTACGGTCAGCGCTGTCCACGGCCTCCAGCATACTACAAACACAAGAAACTACTTGCAACTCCTGGACAGAGGACGAGGGTGAATAAGAAGTCGAGCAGGGTCATATTTCAGGGCCCGATGTATGGTAGTAGTTGAATCATGGATCACAAACACAGAACTCAGTTCCTGAGGACGGCTGCAATGAGACAACCCACCATGTACTCCTACATGGCCTCTCACCGCTACCTTTACCAAATCGTGTTCACACACTTAGCTCACACACAGTAGGACATGTTCACACGCCTCTGATTCATCCCCGATGAATCAGACCTGACTCAACTCTAAGCAGTAGCAGGCATGACAAACAAGCATGAATGAGTAGGCACAACAGGGCTCAAACAACTCCTACTCATGCTAGTGGGTTTCATCTATTTACTGTGGCAATGACAGGTCATGCAAAGGATAAAGGGGTTCGACTACCGCAGCATGTAACAGTTGAATCGGTGTTGTCCTAATGCAGTAAAAGAGAGCAGGAGCGAGAGAGTGGGATTGTATCGGAATGAACAAGGGGGTTTTGCTTGCCTGGCACTTCTGAAGATAACATTGAGTCTTCATCAGTGTCAACGATCACATCATCGGTATCACGTCTATCGAGAGGGAACAAATACCGGCAACACAGAAGGGAACACCATCAATGCAATGCACAATATGATGCATGATCATGACATGGCAAAATGAATGTGTTTTGGGCTAGTGCATCTAGCAACAGATTAAATGAAGTTGGTTTGAATACAAGATTCAAATTCAAACTCCATATGTGATTATTCAAATGCCATTTAATTGATTTGTGCTAAACAGCACCTATAAGTTGTTCTAACATGCATGAAAATGGTACAGATGGATTCCTTGAATTTTTCTGATAATTTTTCATATATAAATTATTTAATTTGGAGTTACGGTTGAATTTCTATGATTTATTGAAGTTTTAGCTATTTTCTGGAATTTCCTGATTATTTTTAAATCCAGAAAATACTTATTGTGTCAGCCCACGTCACAGTGACGTCAGCAGGGTCAACTGGGCGCCCCAGTTCAAACCTGACGTGTGGGGGCCACACGTCAGTGACACAGGAGCTAATCCCGGTCAAACCCAGCGCTAACTGAGGTTTGACCAGGGGTGGGGCCCAAAGTCAGTGGCCTAGGGGGTTGGTTAGGGCGTCATTAGCGCTAATTAAGCGTGCCACGTCGGCAGTCGCCGGAGTTTCGCCGGCGACGACCCAAAACGCGGCGGAGACGCACCGGGGTGGCTCGGGTTTCGTCTATACTGCACCGTTCGGTGCGCCCTTTGGCTCTACGGGGAGCTGGCGCGATGGCGCGTCGGATGGTCGTGGTCTCCGGGCCTGGGGTGGCCGGAGTCGACGGCGGCGAGCTCGGTTGCGGCCGCCGGAGCTCGGGTGACACACAGGCGACCACTAGGGGGCACGAGAGGGCGAGCTGCGGCAGGCAACGGGCTCGTGGAGACGTTCTGAGCACGATGGTGCACTCAGGTGGGAGCTCCAGTGGCTCTGGCCACGACGGCGACGAGGCACGGTGGCGGCGAGCTTCGGCCGTGGTGGAAGAAGGAGCTAGGGGACGAAATCAGGTGCGGGGAGTGAGGGGAAGAGAAGAGGAGCTCACGGGGAGTCGGACGAGGCGCTAAGTGGGCTCGGGGACGTCCTGTCGGCGGCGAATCGAACGGCGGCGATTGCCGGCCGTGGCGATGAAGATGGCGGTGATGGCGTGGCTACAGGGCACCCGGCGCCGCATGCGTCGTGGTGGAGCTTCATGGGGTCGGGACGGAGCTCAGGGGTGTCGAGAGGGAGCGAGGGGGTGGCCGTGGCCGCGAGGGAGCTCGTTGGTGACGGCGGCTCCATTCGGTCGCGGGAGGGGAAGCAGAGGAGCGAGGGAGAAATGAGAGGGGGGTCGGGGAGGCGCGTGGCGTCTCCGGGCATCGAGGAGGGAGGCAACCAGGCAGGAGGTGGCCAGGGGGGAAGCAGGAGGTGGTCGGGGCCTCTCGGGCGCGCGCCACGCCTCGCCTCTGTTCGTCCTCCTGGCAGAGGAGGAAGAGGACAAGGGGGAGGAGGTGGGCTGGGCCGCACAGTGCTGGACCAGCACAGGAGCTGGGCCGGCTCTGGTGGCTGCGCGGGTAAGGCCAGGTAGGCTTTGCTCTTTTATTTTTTTCTTCTGTTTTGTTTTATATTTAATCTTTTGCCACTGTTTTGAATTAAAATAATAATTCAAACAATGCCAAAGCTCCTCTGAATATTTTATTTTGCTAGATGGACTTTTCCAAAGCTCATAAAATAATTCAGGGATATTTGAAATTATATTCTAATTATATGAATATAATTCAAATTCAAATAGCTAATGAATTAAATCCAAAGTCCCAAAAATAATTCCTTAAAAATGTTCAATATTTTGGTTGGGACCAGAACCCTTACCAAAAATTATCAAACATTTAAGAAGAGCATTTTGGAGCAATGAATGAGATTTCTAGGGTTTTTGCCCCTCTTTTATTTAAGTTTTTGAGGCTTCCAAAATTCCCTCAGTTCAAATTTTCAGAATTTAAACATGATGCACACATGAGCTAGCCTAGAGCACTACCAGCAGCTAGGGATGTGACAGAACTGTGGTTTAGCAAGAAACCCAAGTTGTCGTTTCTTAAAGTTTGGGGCTGTGATGCTTATGTGAAAAAGTTTCATCCTGATAAGCTCAAACCCAAATCGGAGAAGTGCGTCTTCATAGAATACCCAAAGGAAACTGTTGGGTACACCTTCTATCATAGATCCGAAGGCAAGATATTCGTTGCTAAAAATGGATCCTTTCTAGAGAAGGAGTTTCTCTCGAAAGAAGTGAGTGGGAGGAAAGTAGAGCTTGATAAGGTAATTTGTACCTTCTCCCGAATTGGAATGTAGTTCATCACAAAAATCAGTCCAGTGATTCCTACACCAATTAGTGAGGAAGCTAATGATGATGATCATAAAGCTTCAGATCAAGTTACTACCAAACTTTGTAGATCTTCCAGATTAAGATCCGCACCAGAGTGGTACGGTAATCCTATTCTGGAAGTCATGTTACTAGACCATGATGAACCTACAAAATATGAGGAAGCGATGATGAGCCCAGATTCCGCGAAATGTCTTGAGGCCATGAAATCTGAGATGGGATCCATGTATGAGAACAAAGTGTGGACTTTGGTGGAGTTTCCCGATGATCGGCAAGCCATATTGTATAAATGGATCTTCAAGAGGAAGGCAGATGCTGATAGTAGTGTTACTATCTACAAAGCTCGACTTGTCGCAAAAGGGTTTTCGACAAGTTCAAGGTGTTGACTACAATGAGATTTTCTCAACTGTAGCGATGCTTAAGTCTATCCGAATCATGTTAGCAATTGCCACATTTTATGAAATCTGGCAAATGGATGTCAAAACTGCATTCCTTAATGATTTTCTTAACGAAGAGTTGTATATGATGCAACCAGAAGGTTTTGTCAATCCTAAAGGTACTAACAAAATGTGCAAGCTCCAGCGATCCATCTATGGACTGGTGCAAGCATCTCAGAGTTGGAATATACGCTTTGATAAGTTGATCAAAGCATATAGTATTATACAGACTTGCGGTGAAGCCTGTATTTACAAGAAAGTGAGTGGGAGCTCTGTAGCATTTCTGATACTATATGTAGATGACATATTGTTGATCAGAAGTGATATAGAATTTCTGGATAGCATAAAGAGATACTTGAATAAAAGTTTTCAATGAAAGACCTCGGTGAAGCTGCTTACACATTGAGCATCAAGATCTATATAGATAGATCAAGACGCTTGATAAGATTTTTTCAATGAGTACATACCTTGATAAATTTTTGAAATAATTCAAAATAGAACAGTCAAAGAAGGAGTTCTTGCCTGTGATGCAAAGGTGTGAAGTTGAGTAAGACTCAAGACCCGACCATGGCAGAAAATAGAAAGAGAATGAAAAGTCATTCCCTATGCCTCAGTCATAGGTTCTATAAAGTATGCTATGCTATGAACCAGACCTATTGTATACCTTGCTCTGAGTTTGACAAAGGAATACAATTTTGATCTAAGAGTAGATCACTGGACAGCGGTCAAGAATATCCTTAGTGAGGACTAAGGACATGTTTCTCGATTATGGAGGTGATAAAAGAGCCCGTCGTAAAAAGTTACAACGATGCAAGCTTTTACACCAATTCAGATGACTCTAAGTCTCAATCTGGATACATATTGAAAGTGGGAGCAATTAGCTAGAGTAGCTCCGTGCAGAGCATTGTGGACATAGAATATTTGCAAAATACATACGGCTCTGAATGTGACAGACCCGTTGACTAAGCTTCTCTCACGAGCAAAACATGATCACACCTTAGTACTCTTTGGGTGTTAATCACATAGCGATGTGAACTAGATTATTGACTCTAGTAAACCCTTTGGGTGTTGGTCACATGACGATGTGAACTATGGGTGTTAATCATATATAGATATGAATATTGGTGTTAAATCACATGGCGATGTGAACTAGATTATTGACTCTAGTGCAAGTGGGAGACTGAAGGAAATATGCCCTAGAGGCAATAATAAAGTTATTATTTATTTCCTTATTTCATGATAAATGTTTATTATTCATGCTAGAATTATATTAACCGGAAACATAATACATGTGTGAATACATAGACAAACATAGTGTCACTAGTATGCCTCTACTTGACTAGCTCATTTATCAAAGATGGTTATGTTTCCTAGCTATGGACAAAAGAGTTGTCATTTGATTAACGGGATCACGTCATTAGGAGAATGATGTGATTGACTTGACCCATTCCGTTAGCCTAGCACTTGATCGTTTAGTATATTGCTATTGCTATCTTCATGACTTATACATGTTCCTGTAACTATGAGATTATGCAACTCCCGTTTACCGGAGGAACACTTTGGGTGCTACCAAACGTCACAACGTAACTGGGTGATTATAAAGGAGTACTACAGGTGTCTCCGAAGGTACATGTTGAGTTGGCATATTTTGAGATTAGGTTTTGTCACTCCGATTGTCGGAGAGGTATCTCTGGGCCCTCTCGATAATGCACATCACTATAAGCCTTGCAAGAAATGTAGCTAATGAGTTAGTTACGGAATGATGCATTACGTAACGAGTAAAGAGACTTGCCGGTAACGAGATTGAACTAGGTATTTGCAACGCCCCGGATTCGATGTGCCAGGTGTCTGCCAGTTATTCGCCATAATTGCCATGTCATTTGCTTGTGTGTTGCATTTTATCATGTCATCCTGTGCATTTCATTTTGCATACGTGTTCGTCTCATGCATCCGAGCATTTTCCCCATTGTCCGTTTTGCGATCTGGCACTCCTATGTCATCCGGCGTCCCCTTCTTGTCTCCTTTCATGTGCGGGTGTTAAACTTTCTCGGAATGGCCTGAGGTTTGCCAAGTGGCCTTGGTATAGCACCGGTAGACCGCCTGTCAAGTTTCGTGCCATTTGGAGGTCATTTGATACTCCAACGGTTAACCAGGTAACCATGAAGGCCTCTTTTGAGTTGCAGCCCAACACCCCTTCCAAAGTGACCCAAAACCCATCTAACTCCCCTCCATGCTCTCGGTCATTGGATCACGATCGCGTGGGCGAAAACCGCTCCTCATTTGGACTCTCCTAGCTCCCTCTACCTATAAAACTAGGCCCTCCCCCGAAATTCGCGGATCAAATCACAGACGAAACCCTAATTTTTCCCCTTCCTCCCGCAGCCGGACGCGTCCGCCCGCGCCGGACACGTCCGTGCCGGCCGCCGCAGCCGCTCCCCTCGCGCCACGTGTCCTCCGCCGCCGTCCCCGCACCGCCGGCCCGTGGAGCCCATCCAGGGCCCGCGAGGGCCCGACCGCGCCCCTCCGCGCCCCCACGCGCCCGCGCCGGGCCCGTCCCCGTCGCCGGCCGCGCGCCGCCCGACGCCTCACTGCGCCCTCTGCCGCCTGCCGCTGCCTCCGGTCACCGGAGCACCTCGTCGCTGAGCTCCGGCGCCTCGCCACCCCTCCGCGCCTCGGGCTCCGCCGCTGCCTCGGCCATGGCGCCCCGCGCACGCGCCCCTGACGCCGCCCCGGTCGCGCCCTGCGCCGTCCTCCACCGACGCCACGCCGGATCCGGCCGGATCTGGTCCGGATCCGCCTCCTCCCGGCCTCCCCGACCTCTCCCGCAGCTCCGGCCACCTCTCTCGCCATCTCCGGCGAAGTTCCGGCGAGATTCCGGCCATCCTCGAACTCCGTGCCGCGGTTGACTTTTTCGGAGGGGTATATTTCTCCAAGTCCCAGAATTTTTGTTGTTTTCATGCCATGTTCGATGCATCATATCTCTGCATCTGTAGCTTCGTTTCGTGCGTGTAATATGTCAAATTGTTCGTCTCAACGAGTACTTCATTTCATTCCATTGCATCATTTTCATTTGAGATCATCTTGATGCCCGAAATGCTGTTGGAAGAGTGCTAAGTGATGTTAATCTGCTGAAACTGTTATAACTTGCTCATTTGTCATTTTTGCCATGATTGATGTGTGCATCCTATGAGGTTGATGTCTACATGTGTTTTGATCTATGCCATGCCATCTTTCCAGAGGTGTATGTCATGTATTTTTGTGATTTATGTGCTGAGTGCATCGAGCTTGCTAAGTAGGGTACTTGTTGTTGCTGATTTTAGTCCCTGTTCTGCTGATATTTTATGCCATGTAAACTTGATGCTACAGAGAGATCCATGCTTATTTTGAGATACTTCAGTAAGGATGTTTTGTACATATGGTTATGAGCTATCCATTCATGCCCTTGTTTGCAATTATGGAGTAGTCTAGCATGTCATTTTCGTGCTCTACTTTTGCTTCAAAATGTTTCCTGGCAGATTGTTTACGTGTTATTCAATTTGGCCAAGCTTGCTATAGTTGATCCTTGCATGCTATGGACTTGTTCTTGACTTGGTTTGTTTCATAAACATGTCTTCTTGATGATGCTATGCTTATCTTGTCATGCAATGACTTGTGGTGAGTGAATCGAGCTTGTTAAGTAGTGTACTTGTTGTTGCTGTTTTGCTAGGCTGAATCTGTTATTTCGTGATGTTATATAAACATGTTGCTACTAGTCATTCTATGCATAATGTGGAGATGTTCACTAAATATGTTTTGTTCTACATGCCATGCTATATCCATCCATGCCCTTGGTTGCAATTATAGGTTGCTGTAGCTTGTTCATATCTTGCTCCAAAGTTGCTAAATAATGTTGTTGTTAGCCTGTTAACATTAAGTTCAGTTTTACCATGTGTTTTGCTAGTGATCCATGCACCCTATGATCTTTCTCTTGCCATGCTTAGCTTCATAAACATGCCTTCTTACTGTTGTTTGTCTTGCCATGCCATGTAATGCTCTGTGGTGAGTTGCACAAGCTCATTTACATGTCTTCATAATTCTGTTCGTGTCATGTATGAATCTGTAATATAACTTGCTATGTTTACATGGGTGTCATCATATCTTCTGATCCTTTTTGGCTCTTGGTCAGTAAGGGACTATTATTCTATGGGTTTAGTAGATTCATGCCATGCCTTTGTTTGCCATGTTAAGTTCCTGTAACATGTTGTTTGATAGCTCTAAACATTGCAACCTGATGTTATTTCCTGATAAGTCTGAAACTGTTAATATATGCAATCTTACCATGTCCTTTTGAGCATGTTCTAGTGATTTCTGGAGATAGCTCAGTGTTCATGTTTTGTTATGCTTTACCTGTACTTCATGCCCATGCCTTTTGTTTTCACGTTGAGATGCTGTAGCATGTTGTTTTGATGCTTGCAATATGCCTACTTGCTGTTATGGACAGATTGTTGTTATGACTTGTATAGTGTGTGTGTGTGTGTTGAACCATTGCTCCGTTTTGAGTGTGCTCTGTATGAAACTTGCTTGATTTTGCATGTAGTTTCATATTATCTTGTTGCATCCTTGTTTTGAGGTGTTTGCTTGATGTTTGTATGCATTTTGCATCAATGCCATGTTTAACTTGTTTTGCTCATATCTTCTAGGCCGTAGCTCCGACTTAAATGAATTTTATATGTAACTTGACTAGAATCTCGTGTAGATCATCTTGGTGCATCTTAACTTGCTGTTTAACAACTTGAACATAAGGTTTATTTAGATCTGGACCAATTTTGAAATTTGCATATCAGGACTTACCGGAATTGTTATATGTTGTTCCCGGCCTCATTTAAACTTGTCTTGATGTGTTGCTCTTGTTTGCATCATCCCTTGCCATGCGTAGCTTCATGTAGCTTTGTCATGCATCATACTTGTTGTGCATCATGCCTTGTTCATGTGTGGTGTGTTTACCATGTTGTGTGCTTCTTTTCGATAGTTCCTGTTTCGTTGCGATCGTGAGGATTCGTTCGTCTACGGTTGGTTCGGCTTCATCCGTTCATCTTCTTCATGGACTCGTTCCTCTTCCTTGCAGGATTTCAGGCAAGATGACCGCTACCCTGGATCTCACTACTATCTTTGCCATGCTAGTTGCTTCGTCCTATCGCTATGCTGCGTTACCTATCTTTTGCTCATCAAGCCTCCCATATTGCCATGAACCTCTAACCTTTGACACCTTTCCTACGCAAACCATTGCTTGGCTATGTTACCGCTTTGCTCAGCCCCTCTTATAGCGTTGCTAGTTGCAGGTGAAGTTGAAGATTTCTCCATGGTGGACAGGATTTTGGTTAGGATATCACAATATCTCATATATTATTAATGCATCTATATACTTGGTAAAGGGTGGAAGACTCGGCCTTTTGCCTGGTGTTTTGTTCCACTCTTGCCGCCCTAGTTTCCGTCATACCGGTGTTATGTTCCCGGATTTTGCGTTCCTTACGCGGTCGGGTGATTTATGGGACCCCCTTGACAGTTTGCTTTGAATAAAACTCCTCCAGCAAGGCCCAACCTTGGTTTTACCATTTGCCTCACCACCACCTACCTTTCCCTTGGGTCGGCCAACCCGAGGTTCATCTTTATTCTAGCCCCCCCCCCTGGGCCAGTGCTTGTCTAAGTGTTGGTCCGAACCGAGTAGACTGCGGGGCCCCCTCGGGGAAACTCGAGGTTTGGTTTTACTCGTAGGATGTCTCATCCGGTGTTGCCCTGAGAACGAGATATGTGCAGCTCCTATCGGGATTGTCGGCACATCGGGCGGCTTTGCTGGTCTTGTTTTACCATTGTCGAAATGTCTTGTAAACCGGGATTCCGAGTCTGATCGGGTCTTCCTGGGAGAAGGTTTATCCTTCGTTGATCGCGAGAGCTTATCATGGGCTAAGTTGGGACCCCCCTGCAGGGTATAATCTTTCGAAAGACGTGCCTGCAGTTATAGGCAGATGGGAATTTGTTAATGTCCGGTTGTAGATAACTTGACACCAGATCCGAATTAAAATGCATCAACCGCGTGTGTAGCCATGATGGTCTCTTTTCGGCGGAGTCCGGGAAGTGAACACGGTTTCTGGGTTATGTTTGACGTAAGTAGGAGTTTAGGATCACTTCTTGATCATTACTAGTTGATGACCGTTCTGCTTGTTCTCTTCTCGCTCTTATTGCGTATGTTAGCCACCATATCATGCTTAGTCGCTGCTGCAGCCTCACCACTTTACCCCTTCCTTTCCCATTAAGCTTTGCTAGTCTTGATACCCATGGTAATGGGATTGCTGAGTCCTCGTGGCTCACAGATTACTACAACAACAGTTGCAGGTACAGGTTATACGATGATCATGACGCGAGAGCGATGCTTGCTTGCGTTGAGTTCTTCTTCTGCTTCTTCTTCGATCAGGGGATAGGTTCCAGGTCGACAGCCTGGGCTAGCAGGGTGGATGTCGTTTGAGTTTCTGTTTGTGTTGTCATCCGTAGTCGGATGTTGCTCTAATGTATTGTGATGTTATATTCGTGTGGCATTGTATGCCTTATGTATGTATCCCCATCTATTATGTAATGTTGATGTAATGATATCCATCTTGCAAAAGCGTTTCAGTATGCGGGTCTATCTTTGGTGGGACCTTCGAGTTCCTTTTGGATAGGGTCGCATATTGGGCGTGACAAGTTGGTATCAGAGCCTCGACCGACCCTAGGAGCCCCCTTGATTGATCGTGTAGCTTGGCCGTTGTTGAGTCTAGAAGAAAACTGTTTTCGGAGTCTAGTTATATCGGAGAGTAGGAATTCTTTTTACTCCTCTGCCCCTTCGTCGCTCTGGTGAGAAATCTTGACGTAGGTGTTTTGAATTACTTCTCTTCCCTTTCAAATTTTTCTTTAGGTTCACGCAGTTGGTTTTCCGGTAGTTGTTCCTCAGCTCTTTTTTATCCGGTGCATTTCTCGTCAAGTTGACTCGAGCCTCTTCATCTTTGCCAAGTTTAATCCTCAGTTGTTTTCTTTTCCCACCCGCCCAACCCTTCTTCCTCTCGGAACCGGAGCCTGTAATCGAGTATCCATCCTACTCGTGCGAAGTCTTTGCTTTCTTTCCTTAATGTTTTTCAACCTGTGTTTTCTCTTCAACATATTCGTCGATTTCCCCTTCCAAGTTGCCTTTCTTTTTCCCGCCCTCCCACCCTCTTCTTCCCGGAGTTTGAGTATCTTTCGACCATCTATCTCATTTGTGCGGAGCCTCTTCAGTTTTCGTCAATTATTTCAACCGGTGAATTCTCGTTTTGTTCGTCATTCTTCATCTCTTTTTTTCTTCTTCGGTGGTTTCAATTCAAGTTTTTCGGTAGTGATTATATTCTTTTCCTCGGCTCAAGTGTTTTCCCTGCTCGTTTGCCTCTCACCAGTTTATCCTTCCGGAGTGCTCAAGACATCTCAGGAGATTCGTCTGTGTTCCAATTAATTCGAGGTTGTCACCTCATTCGAATATTTCAATTGTTCCGGTGCTTCATCTATCTGTTCAACAATCCTTTTCAACAGTGTTATCTCTTTAGTGGGCCCATAACCCACAGGTCTTTTCCCAGGATCTTACCTGACTCTTCTAATTTCCCCGGAGTTATTCTCATATTCTTTTCCAAGTCTGACGTAAGTATGATTTCATCAGTCAGATGCCTTTCCAAGATCGATTTCAAATCATTTCATTGTTGGCTCAACCTCTTCGCTTTTCATTTTTTCGGAGTATCTCAGTAATTTTGTTGGTGTTTCTCATCGTCATTTGAAGATTGAAGGAGAGTTTTTCCTCTCAATCTTGCCCGTTCTCTCGAAGTTTCGTGGTTCTAGCTTCATGTTACCCTCTCATTTTGTTCCGTTTGTCAGATATTCTTTCTTACCCATCCGGAGTATTTCAGGAGTTATTTTCTATTTCTTTTCACCGAAGGCCATCATTCCAGCTATCGTTCTCTATTATCCCGGTGCTTCGTTCAAGTGTTCGTTAATCAGCTCATGATCTCTTCGTTCTTTTGCATCTAAATCCCCTCTAGCTTATTTTTTCTTCTAATTCTTCTCGGTGATTCAGTCTTTTTCATCAGTCATTTTCTAATTCTTACGATGGTTCATTCAGATTCTTTTCCTTGTTTATCATATCAATCCATTCGTTCTTTCAATCCTACCGGTGGTTCATGAAGACCTTCTCAAGTTTGCGACATGTCACTTCTCAATCCTTTTCAAGAAGAATAAGTGGTACGTAAAAATCCATTGATTGTCATCAATTTAATTTGATGAAGGATAAGCATACAATAAATCTTATTCTTATTTCATCCAAGTGAGTAATCCCTTCCTACAGAGTTTGTTCTTAATGAATAAATTCTAGTTCCAAGTGTCATTCCATATTCTTAAGTTCATGTTCTTTTCCTTCCATTTTCAGCCGGAGTGCTTCCTAAATCATTTCAGTCTTATTCGTTTCTTTTCTCATTCTAACCACTCCGGTTAGAACGAGTCGCTTCATAGTCTATCTGATTCCGTGAGCTTTTGATTCTTGTAATTCTCGTCCTTCCTCTCTTTTCTCGAGTGCTCTCGATTCTTTGTTTCCTCTCTTGAGTTCTTATTTCACCTCATCCCTTTTCCCTTCCGTCTCAGTCCTAAAATCTCGGGACGAGATCTCTTGTTAGTGGAGGAGTGTTGTAATGCCCCGGATTCGATGCGCCAGGTGTCTGCCAGTTATTCGCCGTAATTGCCATGTCATTTGCTTGTGTGTTGCATTTTATCATGTCATCATGTGCATTTCATTTTGCATACGTGTTCGTCTCATGCATCCGAGCATTTTCCCCGTTGTCCGTTTTGCGATCCGGCACTCCTATGTCATCCGGCGTCCCCATCTTGTCTCCTTTCGTGTGCGGGTGTTAAACTTTCTCGGAATGGCCCGAGGTTTGCCAAGCGGCCTTGGTATAGCACCGGTAGACCGCCTGTCAAGTTTCGTGCCATTTGGAGGTCGTTTGATACTCCAACGGTTAACCGGGTAACCGTGAAGGCCTCTTTTGAGTTGCAGCCCAACACCCCTTCCAAAGTGGCCCAAAACCCATCTAACTACCCTCCATGCTCTCGGTCGTTCGATCACGATCGCGTGGGCGAAAACCGCTCCTCATTTGGACTCTCCTAGCTCCCTCTACCTATAAAACTAGGCCCTCCCCCGAAATTCGCGGATCAAATCGCACACGAAACCCTAATTTTTCCCCTTCCTCCCGCAGCCAGACGCGTCCGCCCACGCCGGACACGTCCGCGCCGGCCGCCGCAGCTGCTCCCCTCGCGCCACGTGTCCTCCGCCGTCGGCCCGCGGAGCCCATCCGGGGCCCGCGCGGGCCCAGATCCGCCGCCGCCGGCCCGACCGCACCCCTCCGCGCCCCCGCGCGACCGCGCCGGGCCCGTCCCCGTCGTCGGCCGCGCGCTGCCCGACGCCTCACTGCGCCCTCTGCTGCCTACCACCGCCTCCGGTCACCGGAGCACCTCGTCGTCGAGCTCCGGCGCCTCGCCGCCCATCCGCGCCTCGGGCTCCGTCGCTGCCTCGGCCATGGCGCCCCGCGCCCGCGCCCCTGACGCCGCCTCAGCCGCGCCCTGCGCCGTCCTCCGCTGCCGCCACGCCAGATCCGGCCGGATCTTGTTCGGATCCGCCTCCTCCCGGCCTTCCCGACCTCTCCCGCAGCTCCGGCCACCTCTCTTGCCATCTCCGGCGAAGTTCCGGCGAGATTCCGGCCATCCTCGAACTCCGTGCCGCGGTTGACTTTTTCGGAGGGGTATATTTCTCCAAGTCCCAGAATTTTTGTTGTTTTCATGCCATGTTCGATGCATCATATCTCTGCATCTGTAGCTTCGTTTCGTGCGTGTGATATGTCAAATTGTTTGTCTCAACGAGTACTTCATTTCATTCCATTGCATCATTTTCATTTGAGATCATCTTGATGCCCGAAATGCTGTTGGAAGAGTGCTAAGTGATGTTAATCTGCTGAAACTGTTATAACTTGCTCATTTGTCATTTTTGCCATGATTGATGTGTGCATCCTATGAGGTTGATGTCTACATGTGTTTTGATCTATGCCATGCCATCTTTCCAGAGGTGTATGCCATGTATTTTTGTGATTTGTGTGCTGAGTGCATCGAGCTTGCTAAGTAGGGTACTTGCTGTTGCTGATTTTAGTCCCTGTTCTGCTGATATTTTATGCCATGTAAACTTGATGCTACAGAGAGATCCATGCTTATTTTGAGATACTTCAGTAAGGATGTTTTGTACATATGGTTATGAGCTATCCACTCGTGCCCTTGTTTGCAATTATGGAGTAGTCTAGCATGTCATTTTCGTGCTCTACTTTTGCTTCAAAATATTTCTTGGTCGATTGATTACGTGTTATTCAATTTGGCCAAGCTTGCTATAGTTGATCCTTGCATACTATGGACTTGTTCTTGACTTGGTTTGTTTCATAAACATGTCTTCTTAATGATGCTACGCTTATCTTGTCATGCAATTACTTGTGGTGAGTGAATCGAGCTTGTTAAGTAGTGTACTTGTTGTTGCTGTTTTGCTAGGCTGAATCTGTTATTTCGTGATGTTATATAAACATGTTGCTACTAGTCATTCTATGCATAATCTGGAGATGTTCACTAAATATGTTTTGTTCTACATGCCATGCTATATCCATCCATGCCCTTGGTTGCAATTATAGGTTGCTGTAGCTTGTTCATATCTTGCTCCAAAGTTGCTAAATAATGTTGTTGTTAGCCTGTTAACATTAAGTTCAGTTTTACCATGTGTTTTGCTAGTGACCATGCACCCTATGATCTTTCTCTTGCCATGCTTAGCTTCATAAACATGCCTTCTTACTGTTGGTTGTCTTGCCATGCCATGTAATGCTCTGTGGTGAGTTGCACAAGCTCATTTACATGTCTTCATAATTCTGTTCGTGTCATGTATGAATCTGTAATATAACTTGCTATGTTTACATGGGTGTCATCATATCTTCTGATCCTTTTTGGCTCTTGGTCAGTAAGGGACTATTGTTCTATGGGTTTAGTAGATTCATGCCATGCCTTTGTTTGCCATGTTAAGTTCCTGTAACATGTTGTTTGATAGCTCTAAACATTGCAACCTGATGTTATTTCCTGATAAGTCTGAAACTGTTAATATATGCAATCTTACCATGTCCTTTTGAGCATGTTCTAGTGATTTCTGGAGATAGCTCAGTGTTCATGTTTTGTTATGCTTTACCTGTACTTCATGCCCATGCCTTTTGTTTTCACGTTGAGATGATGTAGCATGTTGTTTTGATGCTTGCAATATGCCTACTTGCTGTTATGGACAGATTGTTGTTATGACTTGTATAGTGTGTGTGTGTGTGTTGAACCGTTGCTCCGTTTTGAGTGTGCTCTGTATGAAACTTGCTTGATTTTGCATGTAGTTTCATATTATCTTGTTGCATCCTTGTTTTGAGGTGTTTGCTTGATGTTTGTATGCATTTTGCATCAATGCCATGTTTAACTTGTTTTGCTCATATCTTCTAGGCCGTAGCTCCGAATTAAATGAATTTTATATGTAACTTGACTAGAATCTCGTGTAGATCATCTTGGTGCATCTTAACTTGCTGTTTAACAACTTGAACATAAGGTTTATTTAGATCTGGACCAATTTTGAAATTTGCATATCAGGACTTACCGGAATTGTTATATGTTGTTCCCGGCCTCATTTAAACTTGTCTTGATGTGTTGCTCTTGTTTGCATCATCCCTTGCCATGCGTAGCTTCATGTAGCTTTGTCATGCATCATACTTGTTGTGCATCATGCCTTGTTCATGTGTGGTGTGTTTACCATGTTGTGTGCTTCTTTTCGATAGTTCCTGTTTCGTTGCGATCGTGAGGATTCGTTCGTCTACGGTTGGTTCGGCTTCATCCGTTCATCTTCTTCATGGACTCGTTCCTCTTCCTTGCAGGATTTCAGGCAAGATGACCGCTACCCTGGATCTCACTACTATCTTTGCCATGCTAGTTGCTTCGTCCTATCGCTATGCTGCGTTACCTATCTTTTGCTCATCAAGCCTCCCATATTGCCATGAACCTCTAACCTTTGACACCTTTCCTACGCAAACCATTGCTTGGCTATGTTACCACTTTGCTCAGCCCCTCTTATAGCGTTGCTAGTTTCAGGTGAAGTTGAAGATTTCTCCATGGTGGACAGGATTTTGGTTAGGATATCACAATATCTCATATATTATTAATGCATCTATATACTTGGTAAAGGGTGGAAGACTCGGCCTTTTGCCTGGTGTTTTGTTCCACTCTTGCCGCCCTAGTTTCCGTCATACCGGTGTTATGTTTCCGGATTTTGCGTTCCTTACGCGGTCGGGTGATTTATGGGACCCCCTTGACAGTTTGCTTTGAATAAAACTCCTCCGGCAAGGCCCAACCTTGGTTTTACCATTTTCCTCACCACCACCTACCTTTCCCTTGGGTCGGCCAACCCGAGGGTCATCTTTATTCTAGCCCCCCCCCCCCGGGCTAGTGCTTGTCTAAGTGATGGTCCGAACCGAGTAGACTGCGGGGCCCCCTCGGGGAAACTCGAGGTTTGGTTTTACTCGTAGGATGTCTCATCCGGTGTTGCCCTGAGAATGAGATATGTGCAGCTCCTATCGGGATTGTCGGCACATCGGGCGGCTTTGCTGGTCTTGTTTTACCATTGTCGAAATGTCTTGTAAACCGGGATTCCGAGTCTGATCGGGTCTTCTTGGGAGAAGGTTTATCCTTCGTTGATCGCGAGAGCTTATCATGGGCTAAGTTGGGACACCCCTGCAGGGTATAATCTTTCGAAAGCCGTGCATGCGGTTATAGGTAGATGGGAATTTGTTAATGTCCGGTTGTAGATAACTTGACACTAGATCCGAATTAAAATGCATCAACTGCGTGTGTAGCCGTGATGGTCTCTTTTCGGCGGAGTCCGGGAAGTGAACACGGTTTCTGGGTTATGTTTGACGTAAGTAGGAGTTTAGGATCACTTCTTGATCATTACTAGTTGATGACCGTTCTGCTTGTTCTCTTCTCGCTCTTATTGCGTATGTTAGCCACCATATCATGCTTAGTCGCTGCTGCAGCCTCACCACTTTACCCCTTCCTTTCCCATTAAGCTTTGCTAGTCTTAATACCCATGGTAATGGGATTGCTGAGTCCTCGTGGCTCACAGATTACTACAACAACAGTTGCAGGTACAGGTTATACGATGATCATGACGCGAGAGCGATGCTTGCTTGCGTTGAGTTCTTCTTCTGCTTCTTCTTCGATCAGGGGATAGGTTCCAGGTCGGCAGCTTGGGCTAGCAGGGTGGATGTCGTTTGAGTTTCTGTTTGTGTTGTCATCCATAGTCGGATGTTGCTCTAATGTATTGTGATGTTGTATTCGTGTGGCATTGTATGCCTTATGTATGTATCCCCATCTATTATGTAATGTTGATGTAATGGTATCCACCTTGCAAATGCGTTTCAATATGCGGGTCTATCCTTGGTGGGACCTTCGAGTTCCTTTTGGATAGGGTCGCATATTGGGCGTGACAGTATTGGATACCGACGATCGAATCTCGGGCAAGTAACATACCGATGACAAAGGGAACAACGGGAATAGAGGAGAGAGGCCGAAAGGAAGGAGGGGCACAGCCCCCCTCTGGTCCGAATTGGACAAGGGATGCAGCCCCCTTTTCCTTCCTCCTCTCCCCCTCTTTCCTTCTCTCCTACTCCAACAAGGAAGGGGGGGTCCTACTCCCGGTGGGAGGAGGACTCCTCCTGGCGCGCCCCTCCTGGCCGGCCGAACCCCTCCCCCTGGCTCCTTTATATACGGGGGCAGGGGGGCACCTCTAGGCACAACAACACAAGTTGATCTACGGATCGTTCCTTAGCCGTGTGCGGTGCCCCCCTCCACCATATTCCACCTCGGTCATATCGTCGCGGAGTTTAGGCGAAGCCCTGCGCCGGTAGAGCATCATCATCGTCACCATGCCGTCGTGCTGACGGAACTCGGAGATTTGCTGGATCGGAGCACGAAGATCGTCATCGAGCTAAACGTGTACTGAACTCGGAGGCCCCGTACGTTCGGTGCTTGGATCGGTCGGATCGTGAAGACGTACGACTACATCAACCGCGTTGTGCTAACGCTTCCGCTTACGGTCTATGAGGGTACGTGGACGAACACTCTCCCCTCTCGTTGCTATGCCATCACCATGATCTTGCGTGTGCGTAGGAAATTTTTTGAAATTATTACGTTCCCCAACAAACACATGTCTACGGTTAGGAAATATAACCTTCTTTGATTAACGAGCTAGTCAAGTAGAGGCATACTCGGGACACTATGTTTTGTCTATGTATTCACACATGTACTAAGTTTCTGGTTAATACAATTCTAGCATGAATTATCATGAAATAAGGAAATAAATAGTAACTTTATTATTGCCTCTAGGCATATTTCCTTCAGTGTCGGGGGTATGAACCATAGAAAAGTTGGAATACATTAGATATTACACCAATATAAATAAAGAATGAGTTCACAACAGTACCGAAAGTGGTGATTTATTTTCTTATACTAACACAGCTTATGAGATTTTCTGTTGAGTTTTGTGTTTTGAAGTTTTCATGTTTGGGTAAGGATTTGATGGAGTATGGAATAAGGAGTGGTGTCGGTGTCAAAACCGGCGGATCTCGGGTAGGGGGTCCCGAACTGTGCATCTAGGCGGATGGTAACAAGAGACAAGGGACACGATGTTTTTACCCAGGTTCGGGCCCTCTCGATGGAGGTAAAACCTTACTCCTGCTTGATTAATATTGATGATATGGGTAGTACAAGAGTAGATCTACCACGAGATCAGAGAGGCTAAACCCTAGAAGCTAGCCTATGGTATGATTGTTGTTCGTCCTAAGGACTAAAACCCTCCGGTTTATATAGACACCGGAGAGGGCTAGGGTTACACAGAGTCGGTTACAATGGTAGGAGATCTACATATCCATATCGCCAAGCTTGCCTTCCATGCCAAGGAAAGTCCCATCCGGACACGGGACGGAGTCTTCAATCTTGTATCTTCATAGTCTTGGAGTCCGACCGACGGTGAGAGTTCGGCTATCCGGACACCCCCTAGTCCAGGACTCCCTCAGTAGCCCCCGAACCAGGCTTCAATGACGATGAGTCTGGCGCGTAGATTATCTTCGACATTGCGAGCGGGTTCTTCTCCAAATTCCATGTACTTGTCGAATAGTGTCCGACTTCTTATAAATGTTGCGCTCCTTGGATTCCATGCCCAATAATGGCCATCTTCCACGTGTCGAACAAATGCGAAAATCCAGGGTATTTTTACACTTTCCCCCCTAGCTGCGCAAATGAGCTGCCTATAAAAAGAGACGAGGATCTAGATCAGAATCACACCATCCTCCTTCCGCGAGTATTCATCGGAGCGCCTCTGACAAAAATCCATTCCATCATGGACAATCGACGCGGCTCCTCCTCTCGCGCTCCCAGCCCTCAGCCTGGAGATTGGGAGAGATGCTCAGTCCCGCATAGTGAGTTAGTGACGCTCCAAGCCGAGGGATTTCTACCCCCAGCCTTTATGGTTCCGGTTCGAGCCGGACTCGCCACCTACAAGGGCGGAAAGCAGGCGGAGAGCGTCCCCAATCCCTCCAAAGGAGAGCGGGTATGCTTTGTCCCTTATCTAATAAGAGGACTCGGATTTCCCATACATCCGTTTCTCCGGGGGCTCCTGGAGTTCTATGGCCTCCAGCTGCACCACCTTACGCCTGCCTCCATTCTGCACATCACGGGCTTTGTGGCCCTTTGCAAGCTGTTCTTGGGCGTCGAGGCTCATTTTGCGCTGTGGAAGAGATTATTCTGCCTCGTACCCCGTTCTCATGAGGGGTCAATATATCAAGTGGGCGGAGCCGAACTATGGCGCATCGCCGGGACCAGATATCTATCCGGAACCCCGAAGAAGGCGTCCGAAGACTGGCCTTCGGAATGGTTTTATATAGAAGACGCCCCGCTACAGGATCCAGTTCGGATCGGCCTCCCGGAGCTCAGTAATGCTCCTCTGAAGAAACACCTAAGTTGGTGTCCGCGGAGCCCTCAACGGGAGAATGACAAGGACGTCCTGTACCTGATGGGCCGAATAAGATTATTGGCTCATTCCGGATTGACCATGATTGGGGTCATGGCCACATGCATTATGCGGGGGGTGCAGCCGCTCCAGTATAGGGGCCACCGCATGTGGGATTTCAACGGGGAGGATGATGCCACCCGCCATGGCCGTAAGGGGCCGGGATCGGTTGCCGATCTGGTGAAGATCTTGTCCGCCCTGTACAAAGGGGAAAAGGAGGATTTTCTCCGTGTCAGTCCACTGAACGGGTTTTCTATGAACAATCCTCGAAGCTGGGTAAGAGGATATTTTCCCTTTTGCCTATTCGATCCACATTCCCATGGTTAAGTATCTCATTTTGTGACTTCGACGCAGAAACTGCGCCGGGCTGTAGAGGATATACACAGCCCGCCTCCACAACCCAAGGATCTGGAACGGTCCCTCGATCCGGCCTCCGAGGAGGATCCGGACATAAAGGTGGAGCTGATCGATGGGGTGTTCCACCAACTTAGCATCGACAATGCTTTGGTCGCCATTACGGCCGACTACCCCGGAATATTTCTGGCTTCCCAGGTAACTGTGACCGAAGTCCTGATACCATGACCCATCCATGCTTATTTCTGATCACCGCATACCAATGGTGTTCCGCAGGAGGTGCCCTTAAGGTGGGAAACCGAGCCCGCGGCGGCTGGCCAACAAGGGGCAGCTCGGCCCAGCAAGCGGAAAAGAAGTGCGGTGCGGATCGAGACGTCGCCGCAACGGTATGGCGCGCCACCATGTTTCAAGGAAAGATTCCTGGAAGGCATACTAACACTCCTGGTGTTTTCAGGAGAAAGAGCGCTCGCCGGACTGTGTCCGGAGAGGTTGCCAATCGAGCCTCCGCCAGCCAGGCTCCAACGCCAGGTCCGGAAGGGGAGACGAACACAAGGCACGCATCGGATGCTCCTCCAACAGAGGATGCCGACAGATTGTCCACCACCAGATCTGAGGTGGAGAGCGCCATGAATCACAGGCGCCGCCGGACAATTCTTCGTGATGCATGTTTCTCCCAAGAGGCATTAAATGCCTTTAATTCGGGAGATGCGCACCTCCGTGCCGCTCAAGATGGTCTAGCCAGAGCCACGGAGCAGTATGTGAAAGACATACGGGTGAGGAATTTTGACAGTTATATATGCCAGTAGCCCCCGAGACTTAAAATAGTTAGAATAACTGATTTAAGGATCATTTGTTATGCAGGATTTTACAGAGAAGAATACCCACCTGTCCCAACTGCTTCAAGAGTGCAAGGCCCAACTTGAGGCTGCACTAGCCGCCCCAGGGGGAGCCACAGAGACCCTTCCGGTAATATATATTTCGAAAGACAAGTAGTTTGTGAAGTGTGGTGTGTGTATAATTCTGACAATAATATTGCAGATGGCGCCGGACTAGATCCGGATAGGCAACAACTACTGCGCCAGCTAAAGGCCGGCGAGAAGGTGCTTACAAGGGTGCGGCAAGAGAAAGATAACCTCCAAGATGCCAACACCCAGCTGGGCGAGGAACTAAAATATGTTCGGGCCCAGCTGTCTGACTCCGTGAAGGAGAATCGGCGGCTTCGTCGCGGCATATATAGTAAGTGCTTGAGCGAATCTTTTGAAAAGAAGAGTTCGGCGAGGAAGTCGATTAACAGATATATGTCTGTAGGTATGCTCATAGGTCGTCCTGCAGAGGAAATGCCCGGTTCAACGGGTGACCTACTTCCTGAGCTGCTGCAACTGCACGAACGAGTTCGGCAGGTGATGAGCGGCGTCGCCCAGGCCTTGTGGCCATCCATCTCCCTACCCGAAGGTCTTGGAGAGCTTGCAGAGAAGCTTCAGGGAGCATGGCGGTGCTTCCGACTATGGAAGATATCGGCCTGCCGTCAAGGCGCCAGGGAGGCCTTGGCCATGGTGAAGACGCGGTACACGAAGGCTGACCCAAACCACATGGTCGAGGTCGGACCTATGGGGCCTGATGGGAAGGAGATCCCTGTGAGCTTAGTGTACGGCCAAGTAGAGTTGGCCGCAAAGTATTTCCAGCGGGCCTGTAAACTAGACAGCCTATTAGATGGTATTGAAGAGGAATACAATCAGTCAATTTGACTATGTAATTGAAAATGACATGTAAAATGCCTTCTAGCCGGATTGTAGATCGTTTGTCGTAGCGGACCTTTTCGCTTCAACCTCGGGACCCGACAGTCCGGAGTGTGTCCGAATACCCTCGCGGTTATATAAAAAACCGGGGCATGCGTGGAGACCAGGCGTAGGGGTCATTAGTGCTTTATCAGACAAGTGCCCAACTAGTTATGTTATATTACATGGTTAGTAAGAAACATCTTCCAGGGAGAATAGTTCCGTTAGGGGTTCCTTTCCCTGGGAGGCATGCCCTAAAGTGCATGTCCGGACTGCGAAAAAAGCAGGAAAGCATCTGGGGGTAGATAAATAAATAGGTAAGAAATCATCTTTTAATTCACCGACCGAATATTCCCTTAAGAACGCTAGCTTTCGGCTTCACCCAGTCTGAGGTACACATCTGGCTGACCCGGCAGTAACAATCGCAGAGGTGCTCCCTTTACCTCCTAGCCGAACAATCGGGGACGTAGGGGTAAGCACAGGAGCCAGGCAACCCAGCTTGGCCAAAACTTAAGTCATATCGATGCATATAATGGTGAATAAAATGTACATGCGGAAGTGTGACACATGTGTTGGGCATAAAGCCCGTATAAATAAGCTTATGTTAAAGAAGCCCCCAGGTATAATGAGTGCGAGTAGCACGTCAAGTGTGTGCGAACAATGCGCAGGCGAGCCTCCAAAGGCTTTGAGAAAAAGGGGGGAGAAGGAGAGAAATAAAAGACAGCTAAAGTATAAAATGTAGACGGAGGAAGGAGACGAACTCAAAGTCCGGCGCTAGGCGTAGAATCTTCGAGACGGGCTGCGTTCCATGGGTTCGGCTCGAGTCGGTTATCCAATGCGTTTCGCAGATGGTACGCTCCGCCGGTCAGGACTTGGTCGATGATGAAGGGACCTTCCCATTTGGGCTTGAGTTTGTCCTTTTTCTTGTCCGGCAGGCGTAGAACTAGTTCGCCAACATTGTAAGTTTTGGTCCGTACTTCTCTGCTTTGATATCTTCGAGCCTGCTGTTGATAGAATGCAGAACGAGCTTTTGCCACGTCGCGCTCCTCCTCTAAGGCATCCAAACTGTCCTGCCGATCCAGCTCGGCTTCTCTTTCTTCGTACATGCGCACGCGAGGTGAGTCATGAATTATGTCGCAGGGCAAAACTGCCTCTGCGCCGTATACCATAAAAAATGGTGTGAATCCGGTAGTGCGATTCGGCGTGGTCCGCAGCCCCCAGAGTACGGAGTCGAGCTCCTCTACCCAGTGTGTGTTAGATTCCTTAAGGGACCACACTAGTTTGGGTTTGATGCCGCTCATGATTAGACCATTTGCTCGCTCGACTTGACCGTTAGTTTGAGGGTGATAGACTGAAGCGTAGTCGAGCTTGATGCCCATGTTTTTGCACCTGAATTTAACCTCGTCGGCCATGAAATTCGTGCCGTTATCAGTGATGATGCTATGGGGGACGCCGTAACGGTGTACTACCCCTGATATGAAGTCTATCACGGGTCCGGATTCGGCCGTCTTAACTGGCTTGGCTTCTATCCATTTGGTGAATTTATCCACCATGACCAATAGGTATTTTTGCTTGTGGGTTCCTCCTTTAAGGGGTCCAACCATGTCAAGCCCCCAGACCGCGAACGGCCAGGTGATGGGTATAGTTTTGAGGGCGGTGGGTGGCATGTGGCTTTGATTAGCAAAGAGCTGGCAACCGACGCATCGTTGGACTAAGTCCTGAGCATCTGCCCAGGCCATCGGCCAATAAAATCCTGTACGGAAGGCCTTGCCTACAAGGGCCCGGGCTGCGGCGTGGTGCCCACCGAGTCCGGCATGAATTTCAGCCAGAAGATTTCGCCCTTCCTCTTCAGAGATACAGCTTTGAAGGACTCCGGTTGTGCTTTTCTTATAAAGCTCTCCCTCATGGACCTTATAGGCTTTAGATCGCCGTACTATGCAGCGGGCCTCGTTTTGGTCCTCGGGAAGTTCCTGCCTAGTTAAGTAGGCTAGGTATGGCACGGTCCATGGGGCAATGACTGCCATTATTTCGTGGGCTGAAGGTGTTATTTCATTGGCAGAACCGTCGATTGTGTCAGAAAGTTCGGTGTTGGGTGGCATTGTTGTGTTCGGATTGTTGTTTCCGGACTGCCCTTCCCATAGTACGGATGGCTTGAAAAGCCGTTCCAGGAAGATGTTGGGAGGGACGGCATCACGCCTTGTGCCGATGCGTGCCAATACGTCCGCCGCCTGGTTATTATCCCGGGCTATATGGTGAAATTCGAGCCCTTCAAACCGAGCTGACATTTTTAGGACAACGTTACGGTAAGCTGCCATTTTTGGATCCTTGGCGTCGAAGTCTCCATTTATTTGGGATATAGCGAGGTTCGAATCCCCGCGCACCTCTAGGCGTTTAATGCCCATGGAGACCGCCTTCCGGAGGCCATGTAGAAGGGCCTCGTATTCGGCTGTGTTGTTGGAGTCCGTGTACATTATCTGGAGTACGTATTGGACTATGTCTCTGGTTGGGGACGTCACGACGACGCCAGCCCCCAGTCCGGCCAACATTTTCGAGCCGTCGAAGTGCATAATCCAATTGGAGTATGCGCCGTACTCTTTAGGGAGTTCGGCTTCAGTCCATTCGGCGACGAAGTCAGCCAAAACTTGCGACTTGATAGCTCGCCGTGGTTTATAGGTTATGTCGAATGGGAGGAGCTCAATGGCCCATTTGGCAATCCGGCATGTTGCGTCGCGGTTGTTTATAATGTCATTAAGAGGTATTTCGGAGGCTACTGTTATCGAACACTCTTGGAAGTAGTGTCGCAGCTTCCGGGATGCCATGAACACCGCGTACGCTATCTTTTGATAATGTGGATACCGGGACTTGCATGGAGTTAGGACAGTGGACACATAGTAAACTGGTTTTTGAAGAGGAAACTTGTGTCCGTCCATTTCTCGTTCAACGACGAGCACCGCGCTTACAACTTGATGTGTTGCCGCGATATATAATAACATTGGTTCACCCAAGTTGGGCGCGGCCAGGACCGGATTTTTTGCCAATATGGCTTTGATTTCTTCGAGTCTGGCCGTGGCGGCATCCGTCCACTCGAAGTGTTCGGTGGGCCGGAGGAGGCGATAAAGGGGTAATGCCTTTTCTCCTAAATGTGAGATAAAGTGGCTTAGAGCCGCCACGCATCCAGTCAATTTTTGTATTTGCTTGAGGTCTTTTGGGATATCCAATTGTGACAGAGCTCGGATCTTGGCTGGGTTTGCTTCAATTCCTCTACCGGATACAATGAAGCCCAAGAGCTTTCCGGCTGGTACGCCGAAAACGCATTTTTCCGGGTTGAGCTTAATGTCATATGCTCGGAGATTGTCGAATGTGAGCCTCAAGTTGTCTACTAGAGTTTCGACATGCTTGGATTTGACGACCACATCATCTACGTATGCCTCCACTGTTTTGCCGATCTGGTTTGCCAGACATGTCTGAATCATGCGCTGATATGTTGCGCCGGCGTTTTTGAGCCCGAAGGGCATTATGTTGAAGCAAAATGGGCCGTATGGAGTGATGAATGCCGTTGCGGCTTGGTCTGGCTCTGCCATCTTAATTTGGTGGTAGCCGGAGTATGCATCAAGGAAGCACAATGAATCGTGCCCTACGGTAGCGTCGATAATTTGATCGATGCGGGGAAGGGGGAAGGGATCCTTTGGGCAAGCCTTGTTAAGGTCCTTGAAATCGACACACATGCGCCAGGATTTGTCCTTCTTTGGTACCATTACCAAGTTTGCTAGCCAGTCCGGATGTTTTATATCTCTGATGAATCCGGCCTCCAATAGTTTTGCTAGCTCCTCTCCTATTGCCTGTCTCTTGGGTTCAGAAAATCGCCGAAGAGCCTGTTTGACTGGCTTGAATCCTTTTAGGATATTTAGGCTGTGCTCGGCCAGCCGTCGTGGGATTCCTGGAATGTCTGAAGGGTGCCAGGCAAAAATGTCCCAATTTTCCCGTAGGAATTCTTGTAGTGTGGCGTCTACATCAGGGTTTAATTGTGCCCCGATGGAGGCCGTCTTTGTAGGGTCCGTTGGATGGACTTGGAATTTGACTATTTCGTCCGCTGGCTTAAAAGAGGTGGACTTGGATCTTTTATCGAGTATCACATCGTCCCTGTTCACCGTGGAGCGCAGCGCGGTGAGTTCCTCGGCCGCTAGGGCTTCAGATAGTGCCTCTAGGGCTAGTGCAGCTGTCTTATTTTCAGTGCGGAGTGCTATGTCCGGATCACTAGCAAGGATGATGATTCCGTTGGGCCCGGGCATTTTGAGCTTCATGTACCCGTAATGGGGTATAGCTTGAAAAATTGTGAATGCCTCTCGCCCTAATAAAGTGTGATATCCGCTGCTGAACGGGGCCACTTGGAACGTGACCTCCTCGGACCTGTAATTGTCCGGAGAACCGAACACCACATCCAGTGTGATTTTTCCTGTGCAGCATGCTTCCCGACTAGGGATTATTCCTCTAAAGGTTGTGCTGCTTCGCTCAATGCGGCTCCAGTCCATTTCCATTTTTGAAGGGTTTCCTCATAAATGAGGTTTAATCCGCTACCGCCGTCCATGAGTACCTTAGTAAGGCGAAAGCCGTCCACTATTGGGCTGAGGACCAATGCGGCTGGTGCTCGGGCTGTTCGGAATTTAGGTTCGTCACTGGCGTTGAAGGTAAGAGCCGTGTCACTCCATGGATTTATTGTTGCTACTTGGTAGACTTTGGCAAGGCTGCGGAGTGTTCGTTTCCGCATATTATTTGATGCGAAAGTCTTGAAGACTGTTGATACCGTACTGGTATTGCTGGGCTGGTTCTCTGGAGCTAGAAGCTCTTCGCCACTTTTGGCCACCTGCCGTAGTATCCAACATGCTCGAAGGCTATGAGTTGGAGTGGCGCCCTCTGTACTATGAATTTTACAGGGTCCATTGAGCCATCCCTCCAGTACGGTTCCGTGCCCTTTAGGGTTTTTTTGCTTTTTGGTATTTAACCCGGGTGCGTGGCGATGATGGACCCTTTTATTTCGGACTAGGGTTGTATTCAAAGCCGGATTATCCCAAAATTTGGTTTCGATTTTCGAGGCGCTCTCCATCGCACAGTACTTTCGTACTATGGACGCCAAGTCGGCAAAGCGTGTAATTTCACGACGACTTATGGCGTTTATGATTCCCTTGTCCGTGCAATTATTGCAGAAAATTGAAATTGCGTCTTCCTCACGGCAGTCCTTTATCCTGTCCATAACCAGGAGGAATCTGGCCCAGTAATGGTGTACTGTTTCAGTGGGTTCTTGCCGGATTCGGGATAGATCGCTTATGTTTGGGTGGGCGGGTGGAATTAAATTCGGAACCCCGTCCAATCTAAGACTCAAGGGCCAAAAAGTTTCCGAACTTGGAAGCTTGGGTTTTTGGATATTGTCCAATGAATCTCGCCCGCTGCCTGACTTTAGATTCAGGACTTGATCGATGTCCATCCCTCCACGGAAATCCGGCATGGAGGGGTCAGGAATCCG
Source organism: Triticum aestivum (assembly GCF_018294505.1). NCBI lineage: Eukaryota > Viridiplantae > Streptophyta > Magnoliopsida > Poales > Poaceae > Triticum > Triticum aestivum. Next base: position 239,227,112 of record NC_057813.1, read on the forward strand.
GACATAACTAGTCCTTAATATAGAAGAAGAGTCGCCGTACTGTTCCTCCACCACAGCGACGTGGTGGGTAGCCTGGGGAGAGTTGATCTTTCTCAGATCGGTTTTAGGCCCGATCTGATCGTAGTCTGTAGCGACTCTCAGGGCGGCGATGCGATCCAAGAGCTCGTTTAAGGAGGAGAGCTCCATCGGATCTAGCTGCTCGGCAAGTTCCGAGTTGACGTGAAGATTGCTTTGGATGACCCGAGAAGTCATCGTTAGCGCGGCGGCCGAACAGGCGGTCATAATAAAACCGCCTAGCCGGAGAGTTTGGCCGATGGCCAAAGCTCTTTTAGCAACGGTGCCGTCTTTAAAGACGGGACGAGGCATCCTTCCTGATGGCGACGGCACAGAGGAACTCTCAATGAAAGCACCAATGTCGGTGTCAAAACCGGCGGATCTCGGGTAGGGGGTCCCGAACTGTGCGTCTAGGCGGATGGTAACAGGAGACAAGGGACATGATGTTTTTACCCAGGTTTGGGCCCTCTCGGTGGAGGTAAAACCCTACTCCTGCTTGATTAATATTGATGATATGGGTAGTACAAGAGTAGATCTACCACGAGATCAGAGAGGCTAAACCCTAGAAGCTAGCCTATGGTATGTCTGTTGTTCGTCCTACGGACTAAAACCCTCCGGTTTATATAGACATCGGAGAGGTCTAGGGTTACACAGAGTCGGTTACAATGGTAGGAGATCTACATATCCGTATCGCCAAGCTTGCCTTCCACGCCAAGGAAAGTCCCATCCGGACACGGGACGGAGTCTTCAATCTTGTATCTTCATAGTCTTGGAGTCCGGCCGACGGTGATAGTTCGGCTATCCGGACACCCCCTAGTCCAGGACTCCCTCAAGTGGCAAGAGCCTAAGCTTGGGGATGCCCAAGGCGCCCCAAGGTAAAATTAAAGGACAACCAAGAGCCTAAGCTTGGGGATGCCCCAGAAGGCATACCCTCTTTCGTCTTTGTTTATCGGTAACTTTACTTGAGGCTTTATTTTTATTCACCACATGATATGTGTTTTGATTGGAGCGTTTTGTATGATATGAGTGTTTATTTTTTAGTTTGCCACAATCATCCTTTCTATACAAACCTTTTGAGAGGGACACACATGAATCGTGATCTATTAGAATATGCTCTATGTGCTTCACTTATATCTTTTGAGCTAGGCAATTTTGCTCTAGTGCTTCACTTATATCTTTTTAGAGCACGGTGATGGCTTTATTTTGTAGAAATTGTTGAACTCTCATGCTTCACTTATATTATTTTGAGAATCTTTATAAACAGCATGGTAATTTGCTTTGGTTATGAATTTAGTCCTAATATGATAGGCATCCAACAGGGGTATAATAAAAACTTTCATATAAAGTGCATTGAATACTACGGGAAGTTTGATTCCTTATGATTGTTTTGAGATATAGAGATGGTGATATTAAAGTCATGCTAGTGGGTAATTGTGAATTGGAGAAATACTTGTGTTAAAGTTTGTGATTCCAGTAGCATGCACGTATGGTGAACCGTTATGTGATGAAGGCGGAGCATAATTTATTTATTGATTGTCTTCCTTATGAGTGGCGGTCGGGGACGAGTGATGGTCTTTTCCTACCAATCTATCCTCCTAGGAGCATGCGCATAGTACTTGGTTTTGATGACTAATAGATTTTTGCAATAAGTATGTGAGTTCTTTATGACTAATGTTGAGTCCATGGATTATACGCACTCTCACCCTTCCACCATTGCTAGCCTCTCTAGTGCCGCGCAACTTTCACCGGTACCATATACCCACCATATACCTTCCTCAAAACAGCCATCATACCTATCTACTATGGCATTTCCATAGCCATTCCGAGATATATTGCGATGCAACTTTCCACCGTTCCGTTTTATTATGACACGTTCCATCATTGTCATATTGCTTTGCATGATCATGTAGTTCACATCGTATTTGTGGCAAAGCCAACTTTCATAATTCTTTCTTACATGTCACTCTTGAGTCATTACACATCCCGGTACATCACTGGAGGCATTCATATAGAGTCATATTTTGTTCTAAGTATCGAGTTGTAATTCTTGAGTTGTAAGTAAATAAAAGTGTGATGATCATCATTATTAGAGCATTGTCCCATGTGAGGAAAGGATGATGGAAGCTATGATTCCCCCACAAGTCGGGATGAGTCTCCAGACTTTACAAAATAATAAAAGAGGCCAAAGAAGCCCACCCAAAAAATGAGAGAGAAAGAGAGAAGGAGTAATGTTACTATCCTTTTTCCACACTTGTGCTTCAAAGTAGCACCATGATCTTCATGATAGAGAGTCTCCTATGTTGTCACTTTCATATACTAGTGGGAATTTTTCATTATAGAACTTGGCTTGTATATTCCAACGATGGGCTTCCTCAAATTGCCATAGGTCTTCATGAGCAAGCAAGTCGGATGCACACCCACTTAGTTTTCTTTTGAGCTTTCATAAACTTGTAGCTCTAGTGCATCTGTTGCATGGCAATCCCTACTCACTCACATTGATATCTATTAATGGGCATCTCCATAGCCCGTTGATACGCCTAGTTGATGTGAGACTATCTCCCTCTTTTTTGTCGTATCCGCAACCACCATATTCTATTCCACTTATAGTGCTATGTCCATGACTCACTCTCATGTATTGCGTGAAAGTTGAAAAGGTTTGGGAACACCAAAAGTATGAAACAATTGCTTGGCTTGTCATCGAGGTTGTGCATGATTTGAATATTTTATGTGATGAAGATGGAGCATAGCCAGACTATATGATTTTGTAAGGATAAGCTTTCTTTGGCCATGTTAGAGAAGACATAATTGCCTTGTTAGTATGCTTGAAGTATTATTGTTCTTATGTCAATATAAACTTTTATTTTGAATCTTATGGATCCAAACATTCATGCCACAATAAAGAAAATTACATGGATAAATATGTTAGGTAGCATTTCACATTAATTTTTTTGTTTTTATCACCTACTCAAGGACGAGCAGGAATTAAGCTTGGGGATGCTTGATACGTCTCCAATGTATCTATAATTTTTTATTGTTCCATGCTATTATATTATCTGTTTTGGATGTTTTATATGCATTAATATGCTATTTTAATTATTTTTGGGACTAACATATTAACCTAGAGCCTTGTGCCAGTTTCTGCTTTTCCTTATTTTTTAGCTTCGCGGAAAGGAATATCAAACGGAGTCCAAACAAAATAAAACCTTCGCGATGGTTTTTCATGGACCAGAAGACACCTAGGAGACTTGGAGATCAAGTCAGAAGAGCCACGAGGCGGCCACAAGGGTGGAGGGTGCGCCCCCTACCTTGTGGGCCCCTCGTGACTCCCCTAACCTAATTCTGTCTCCTATACATTCACATATATTCCCAAACCACTAGAAGCATCCACGAAAACACTTTTCCACCTCCGCAACCTTCTTTTCCCATGAGATCCCATCTTGGGGCCTTTTTCGGCATCCTGTTGGAGGGGGATTCGATCATGGAGGGCATCTACATCAACTCTATTGCCCTTCCGATGAAGCGTGAGTAGTTTACCTCAAACCTACGGGTCTATAGATAGTAGCTAGATGGCTTCTTCTCTCTCTTTGATTCTCAATACCATGTTCTCCTCGATGTTCCTGGAGATTCCGATGTATCTTCTTTTGCGGTGTGTTTGTCGAGATCCGATGAATTATGGATTTATGGTTAGCTTATCTATGAATATTATTTGATTCTCTGAATTCTTTATGCATGATTTGATATCTTTGTAATTCTCTTCGAACTATCGGTTTAGTTTGGCCAACTAGATTGGTTTTTCTTGCAATGGGAGAAGTGCTTAGCTTTGTTCAATCTTGCGGTGTCTTCACACAGTGACACCAGGGGTAGCGAGGCACGTATTGTATTGTTGCCATCGAGGATAAAAAGATGGGGTTTACATCATATTACATGAGGTTATTCCTCTACATCATGTCATCTTACTTAAAGCGTTACTCTGTTCTTCATGAACTTAATACTCTAGATGCAGGCAGGAGTCAGTCGATATGTGGAGTAATAGTAGTAGATGCAGGCAGGAGTCGGTCTACCTGACACAGACGTGATGCCTATATTTCATAATCATTGCCTTAGATATCGTCATAACTTTGCGCTTTTCTATCAATTGCACGACAGTAGTTTGTTCACCCACCGTATTATTTGCTATCTTGAGAGAAGCCTCTAGAGAAACCTATGGCCCCCGGGTCTATTTTCCATCATATAAATTTCCGATCTACTATTTTGCAATCTTTTACTTTCCGATCTATAAACCAAAAACCCCAAAAATATTTACTTTATCTTTTGTTTAGCTTTATCTATCTCTATCAGATCTCACTTTTGCAAGTGTCCGTGAATGGATTGACAACCCCTTTATCACGTTGAGTGAAAGTGTTTGATTGTTTGTGCAGGTATTGGTGATTTGTGCATTGTCTCCTACTGGATTGATATCTTGGTTCTCTAACTGAGGGAAATACTTATCTCTACTTTGTTGCATCACCCTTTCCTCTTCAAGGGAAAAACCAACGCAAGCTCAAGAAGTAGCAGACGACGATGAGGAGCCGTCGCAGAGGTAGTGCATAATGCTCCCGCGCGCCTTGGGCAAGGGAGACGACGACGAACGATGCTCCTCCTTGACAATGCGGAGAGGTAGTGGCGACAGGCGCTCCACCTTTACGATGCGTCAGGCCGGTGGCGAGAGCCGCTCTTCCTTGACGATGCGTCAGGACGGCAGCGAGAGGCGCTCTTCCTTCACGTGGCATCCAATTTGGACACCGCTGCTCGGCGACAATGGAGAGCGTGGACGAGATGTCGGCTCCGACTTCACGGGGAGGAGCGCCCCCAGTAGCGGAGCCGGGTGTTGGTGTGGGCAACTGAGCAACGGAGCATCAGCTTCATCTGCTCCTCAAACTCCGCGTTGGTGCCGGGTAGACCTGGCCCGGCACCGCTGGCATGTGATGTCTACTAAGCAACCTTCTCCTTGTAGACGTTGTTGGGCCTCCAAGTGCAGAGGTTTGTAGGACATTAGCAAATTTCCCTCAAGTGGATGACCTAAGGTTTATCAATCCGTGGGAGGCGTAGGATGAAGATGGTCTCTCTCAAGCAACCCTGCAACCAAATAACAAAGAGTCTCTTGTGTCCCCAACAAACCCAATACAATGGTAAATTGTATAGGTGCACTAGTTCGGCGAAGCGATGGTGATACAAGTGCAATACGGATGGTAGATATACGTTTTTGTAATATGAAATTATAAAAACAGCAAGGTAACAAGTGATAAAAGTGAGCGTAAACGGTATTACAATGCTAGGAAACAATGCCTAGGGTTCATACTTTCATTAGTGCAAGTTCTCTCAACAATAATAACATAACTGGATCATATAACTATCCCTCAACATGCAACATAGAGTCACTCCAAAGTCACTAATAGCAGAGAACAAACGAAGAGATTATGGTGGGGTACGAAACCACCACAAAGTTATGCTTTCTGATTGATCTATTCAAGAGTCTATAGTAAAATAATACGAAGCTATTATTTCCTTCGATCTATCATAGAGTTCGTACTAGAATAACACCTTAAGACACAAATCAACCAAAACCCTAATGTCACCTAGATACTCCAATGTCACCTCAAGTATCCGTGGGCATGATTATACGATATGCATCACACAATCTCAGATTCATCTATTCAACCAACACAAAGTACTTCAAAGAGTGCCCCAAAGTTTCTACCGGAGAGTCAAGACGAAAACGTGTGCCAACCCCTATGCATAAGTTCACAAGGTCACTGAACCCGCAAGTTGATCACCAAAACATACATCAAGTAGATCACGTGATATCCCATTGTCACCACAGATAAGCACATGCAAGACATACATCAAGTGTTCTCAAAATCCTTAAAGACTCAATCCAATAAGATAACTTCAAAGGGAAAACTCAATCCATTACAAGAGAGTAGAGGGGAGAAACATCATAAGATCCAACTATAATAGCAAAGCTCGCGGTACATCAAGATCGTGCCAAATCAAGAACACGAGAGAGAGAGAGAGAGAGAGAGAGATCAAACACATAGCTACTGGTACATACCCTCAGCCCCGAGGGTGAACTACTCCCTCCTCATCATGGAGAGCGTCGGGATGATGAAGATGGCCACCGGTGAGGGATCCCCCCTCCGGCAGGGTGCCGGAACAGGGTCCAGATTGGTTTTTGGTGGCTACAGAGGCTTGCGCCATCGGAACTCCCGATCTATGGTGCTCATGGATGTTTTCGGGGTATATGGATAGGTGAAAGAAGTCGGTCAGGGGAGCCATGAGGGGCCCACGAGGGTGGGGGCGCGCCCTGGAACCTCGTGGCTCCTTCGAAGCTTCCCTGTCATCTACTCCAAGTCTCCTGGATTGCTTCCGTTCCAAAAAGATCTCTCCCGAAGGTTTCATTCTGTTTGGACTCCGTTTGATATTCCTTTTCTTCGAAACACTGAAATAGGCAAAAAAACAGCAATTCGGGCTGGGCCTCCGGTTAGTAGGTTAGTCCCAAAAATGATATAAAAGTGTATAGCAAAGCCCATAAACATCCAAAACGGGTAATATAATAGCATGGAACAATCAAAAATTATAGACACGTTGGAGACGTATCAAGCATCCCCAAGCTTAATTCCTGCTCCTCCTCGAGTAGGTAAATGATAAAAACAGAATTTTTGATGTGGAATGCTACCTAGCATATTTCTCAATGTAATTTTCTTTATTGTGGCATGAATATTCAGGTCCAAATGATTCAAGATAAAAGTTCATATTAACATAAAAATAGTAATACTTCAAGCATACTAACAAAGTAATCATGTCTTATCAAAATAGCATAGCCAAAGAAAGCTTATCCCTACAAAATCATATTGTTAGGCTATACTTCATTTTCGTCACACAAAATACTCCCATCATGCACAACCCTGGTTTCAGCCAAGCAATTGGTTCATACTTGTTAACACGCTTCAGCTTTTTTAACTCTCACGCAATACATGAGCGTAAGCCATGGATATAGCACTATGGGTGGAATAGAATATGATGATGGAGGTTGTGTGGAGAAGACAAAAAAGGAGAAAGTCTCACATTGACGAGGCTAATCAACGGGCTAGGGAGATGCCCATCAATTGATGTCGACATGAGGAGTAGGGATTACCATGCAACAGATGCACTAGAGCTATAAATGTATGAAAGCTCAACAAAAGAAACTAAGTGGTGTGCATCCAAATTGCTTGCTCATGAAGACCTAGGGCATTTTGAGGAAGCCCATTATCAGAATATACAAGCCAAGTTCTATAATGAAAAATTCCCACTAGTATATGAAAGTGACAAAATAAGAGACTCTCTATCATAAAGATCATGGTGCTAATTTGAAGCACAAGTGTGGAAAAGGATAGTAACATTGCCCCCCCTTTTTTTGTTTGGCCTTTCTTTTTTTTATTTGGACTTTTTAAGGGACAATGCTCTAATAATGATGATCATCACACTTCTATTTATTTACAACTCAGGGATTACAACTCGATACTAGAACAAAATATGATTCTATATGAGTGCCTCCGGCGGTGTACTGGGATGGGAAATGAATCAAGAGTGACATGTATGAAAAATTATGCATGGTGGCTTTGCCACAAATACGATGTCAACTACATGATCATGCAAAAGCAATATGACAATGATGAAATGTGTCATAATAAACGGAACGGTGGAAAGTTGCATGGCAATATATATCAGAATGGCTATGGAACTGCCATAATAGGTAGGTATGGTGGCTGTTTTGAGGAAGATATAAGGAGGCTTATGTGTGATAGAGCGTATCGTATCACGGTGTTTGGATACACCGGCGAAGTTTGAACCAACTCTCAAGGTGAGAAAGGGCAATGCGCGGTACTGTAGAGGCTAGCAATGATGGAAGGGTAAGAGTGTCTATAATCCATGGACTCACATTAGTCATTAAGAACTCATATACTTATTGCAAAAGTTTATTAGCCCTCGAAGCAAAGTACTACTACGCATGCTCCTAGGGGAAGGGTTGGTAGGAGTTAACCATCGCGCAATCCTGACCTCCACACATAAGGAAGGCAATCAAAAGAACACCCCATGCAACAAATTTGTCACACAATGTTTACCATACGTGCATGCTACGGGACTTGCCAACTTTAACACAAGTATTTCTCAATTTCATAATTACCCAACTAGCATGACTCTAACATTACCACCTTTATATCTCAAAACAACTATCAAGTATCAAATTTATCATAGTATTCAGTGCACTTTCTATGATAGTTTTTATTGCCAAAGCAAATTACCATGTTGTTCTAAAAGACTCTCAAAATAATATAAGTGAAGCTTGAGAGTTCATCTATTTCTTCAAAATAAAACCACCACCGTGCTCTAAAAAGATATAAGTGAACCACTAGAGCAAACGACAAACTACACCAAAAGATATAAGTGAAGATCAATGATTTGTCGAATAATTATGCAACTACGTGAGGACTCTCTAACATTTAAGAATTTCAGATCTTGGTATTTTATTCAAACAGCAAGCAAAACAAAATAAAACAAAATGATGCTCCAAGCAAAACACATATCATGTGGTGAATAAAAATATAGCTCCAAGTAAAGTTACTGATGAACGAAGACGAAAGAGGGGATGCCATCCGGGGCATCCCCAGGCTTAGGCTCTTGGTTGTCCTTGAATATTACCTTCGGGTGCCTTGGGCATCCCAAGCTTAGGCTCTTGCCACTCCTTATTCCATAGTCCATCGAATCTTTACCCAAAACTTGAAAACTTCACAACACAAAACTCAACAGAAAACTCGTAAGCTCCGTTAGTATAAGAAAATAAATCACCACTTAGGTACTATTATGAACTCATTCTAAATTCATATTGATGTAATATCTACTGTATTACAACTTCTCTATGGTTTATACCCTCCGATACTACTCATAGATTCATCAAAATAAGCAAACAACACATAGAAAACAGAATCTGTCAAAAACAGAACAGTCTGTATTAATCTGTATCATTCAAATACTTCTAAAACTCCAAAAATTCTGAAATAAATTGGTGGACCTTAGGAATTTTTCTATTAATCATATGCAAAAAGAATCAACCTAAAAGCACTCTCCAGTAAAAAATGGCAGCTAATCTCGTGAGCGCAAAAGTTCCTATTTTTTACAGCAAGATCGCATAGACTTCACCCAAGTCTTCCCAAAGATTATACTTGGCACAAACACTAATTAAAAAATAAAACCACATCTAAACAGAGGCTAGATGAATTATTTATTACTAAACAGGAGCAAAAGCAAAGGACAAAAGTAAAATTGGGTTGCCCCCAACAAGCGCTATCGTTTAACGCCACTAACTAGGCATGATGATTTCAATGATGCCCACATAAAATATAAGAATTGAAACATAAAGAGAGCATCATGAAGAATATGACTAACACATTTAATTCTAACCCACTTCCTATGCATAGTGATTTTGTGACCAAACAACTTATGGGGACAATAATCAACTAGCATAGGAAGGCAAAACAAGCATAACTTCAAAACTTTAAGCACATAGAGAGGAAACTTGATATTATTGCAATTCCTACAAGCATATATTCCTCCCTCATAATAATTTTCATTAGCATCATGAATGAATTCAACAATATAACCAGCACATAGAGCATTATTTTCATGATCTACAAGCATAGAAATTTTATTACTCTCCACACAAGCAAAATTCTTCTCATGAATAGTAGTGGGAGCAAACTCAACAAAATAACTATCATGTGAGGCATAATCCAATTGAAGATTAAAATAAAGATGACAAGTTTCATGGTTATCTTTATTCTTTATAGCATACGTGTCAAAATAATAATCGTCATAAATAGGACGCATGCTATCATCATAATAAATTTGCTCATCAAAATTTGGGGGACTAAACATATCATCTTCATCAAATATAGCATCCCCAAGCTTGTGGCTTTGCATATCATTAGCATCATGGGTATTCAAAGAATTCATACTAACAACATTGCAATCATGCTCATCATTCACATATTTTATGCCAAGCATTCTATGTAATTCTTCTTCTAGTACTTGAGCACAATTTTCCTTCCCATCATTTTCATGAAAGACATTAAAAAGATGAAGCATATGAGGAACCCTCAATTCCATTTTTTTGTAGTTTTCTTTTATAGACTAAACTAGTGATAAAACAAGAAACTAAAAGATTCGATTGCAAGATCTAAAGATATACCTTCAAGCACTCACGTCCCCGGCAACGGCGCCAGAAAATAGCCTGATGTCTACTACGCAACCTCCTCCTTGTAGATGTTGTTGGGCCTCCAAGTGCAGAGGTTTATAGGACAGTAGCAAATTTCCCTCAAGTGGATGACCTAAGGTTTATCAATCCGTGGGAGGCGTAGGATGAAGATGGTCTCTCTCAAGCAACCCTGCAACCAAACAACAAAGAGTCTCTTATGTCCCCAACACACCCAATACAATGGTAAATTGTATAGGTGCACTAGTTCGGCGAAGAGATGGTGATACAAGTGCAATATGGATGGTAGATATACGTTTTCGTAATATGAAATTATAAAAAGAGCAAGGTAACAAGTGATAAAAGTGAGCGTAAACAGTATTGCAATGCTAGGAAACAAGGCCTAGGGTTCATACTTTCACTAGTGCAAGTTCTCTCAACAATAAAAACATAACTGGATCATATAACTATCCCTCAACATGCAACAAAGAGTCACTCCAAAGTCACTAATAGCGGAGAACAAACGAAGATATTATGGTAGGGTATGAAACCACCTCAAAGTTATGCTTTCTGATCGATCTATTCAAGAGTCCGTAGTAAAATAACACGAAGCCACTCTTTCCGTTCGATCTATCATAGAGTTTGTACTAGAATAACACCTTAAGACACAAATCAACCAAAACCATAATGTCACCTAGATACTCCAATGTCACCCCAAGTATCCGTGGGCATGATTATACGATATGCATCACACAATCTCAGATTCATCTATTCAACCAACACAAAGTACTTCAAAGAGTGCCCCAAAGTTTCTATCGGAAAGTCAAGACGAAAACGTGTGCCAACCCCTATGCATAAGTTCACAAGGTCACTGGACCCGCAAGTTGATCACCAAAACATACAACAAGTAGATCACGTGATATCCCATTGTCACCACAGATAAGTACATGCAAGACATACATCAAGGTTCTCAAATCCTTAAAGACTCAATCCGATAAGATAACTTTAAAGGGAAAACTCAATCCATTACAAGAGAGTAGAGGGGGAGAAACATCATAAGATCCAACTATAATAGCAAAGCTCACGGTACATCAAGATCGTTCCAAATCAAGAACACGAGAGAGAGAGGGAGAGAGATCAAACACATAGCTACTGGTACATACCCTCAGCCCCGAGGGTGAACTACTCCTTCCGCGTCATGGAGAGCGCCGGGTGATGAAGATGGCCACCGGTGAGGGATCCCCCCTCCGGCAGGATGCCGGAACAGGGTCCCGATTGGTTTTTGGTGGCTATAAAGGCTTGCGCGGCGGAACTCCCGATCTATGGTGCTCCTGGATGTTTTCGGGGTATATGGACATATATAGGTGAAAGAAGTCGGTCAGGAGAGCCACGAGGGGCCCACGAGGGTGGGGGCGCGCCCTGAACCCTCGTGGCTCCCTCGAAGCTTCCCTGACGTCTACTCTGAGTCTCCTGGATTGCTTCCGTTCCAAAAAGATCTCTTCCGAAGGTTTCATTCCGTTTGGACTCCGTTTGATATTCCTTTTCTTTGAAACACTGAAATAGGCAAAAAAACAGCAATTCGGGCTGGGCCTCCAGTTAGTAGGTTAGTCCCAAAAATGATATAAAAGTGTATAGTAAAGCCCATAAACATCCAAAACGGATAATATAATAGCATGGAACAATAAAAAATTATAGATACGTTGGAGACATATCAGCGTGGACTGCGGCGGCGACTGCTGGTCCTCCTTGCCCCCACAGGAGACGACGATCTGCTCTCGCGTTGAGTCGCCGCTAGCCGATGAGGACGACAGCGTCCCCACGAGTCGCCAGATCCTGCCCAGAACTGCCTGCCAGCACCGACGCCCAGGACTTGCCCAGCGCTGAAGATGTGGAGGAGGGTGCGACGAGGAGGAAGAGGAAGAGGAAGGAGGAGGATGCTATGTGGACGGCACCGGAGCGCGGCTTAAATAGCCGCGGCTAGGCCACGTGAAGGGCCGGTCAGCCGCTACAATGCAGCGCAGCGGCCGGAGTTGGTTCCTCGGGAACCTGCTCCGCATTGAAGCGGGAGCTGCCGAAAGGTCACATCGGTCTGCGCCGCCTTCCCTCCCTCTGGTAACATGGCGACATCAATGCTGGCTTCCGCGTGATGTGGGTCGACATGAGTGCGGCGTGGTAAGCAACACGTGCATTGGAAGGAAAGCGCGGGGGAGGGGGCATGTGACGAGTTTTTGGTGGGCCAGGGCGGTCAAAAGCGGGCTTGGAAGCAGCCCGGACTCCCACAAACCTCTCCCAAATTTGTCTGTAGTTTGCGAGAGAAATCACATCCAAATTGTCTCGCGGACCGATACAGATCGGCGTTGGATGACTTTCGTGGTCCCGACAGGATCCGGCTTGCCTACTCCCTCCCTATGCTCCCATCTGTGCTCCTACCTCATCCTACGGTTGTCTTTTTCCCCTTTTCCTTTCTAATATAATCATCTCCCCCCTGATTTAAGGGGGTGGGGCCGGACCTTATTTTGTTCCAATTAAATCAAGCCGCGTATGCGGGAGCACGAATGGGCACACGCGCGGGGAGCAGGCAAGTCTCGTCCGTCCCGACAACGCGGTCAGCACAATTACGGGAGACTTACGGATCTGACTTGAAGATACCCTAAAAATATAGCTGGCCAAATGAGCCTGGCTAACCAAACCGTCCCGTGAGCGCGTCGGCACGGCCCGTCATGGAGAGGCACGATACAGGCTAAACGGGCCGGGTCCGGAACGTGGTACGCCCTGGCCCGTGCTTGGGGGGAGGGGGGTGGGTGGTCCCACGTTGAGACGCCCCCGGAATATCAGCCGGATGCTTTTCACGCGGAGGGAAAATCGAGAACCCTAAAGCCGCCGCCCACACATCCCAAGGAATAAAACCTCAAGGCCGCGGCTGACATCCCTCCCTAGCTTACACCTAGCCGCCGCCGCCGCCGACGAAATCCACCCAAGCCGCCGAGCTCGTCTCGCCGTCGTCGCGCTCTAGGCTTTTGGGATGGAGGCCGAGACGGCGGCGAAGAGGGCGCGGGAGAACGAGGGCGCTGCGGCGGCGGACGGAGCCGGGGAGCAGGCGGGGATCTCCGCCGTCATCCCCGGATGGTTCTCCGAGATCAGCCCCATGTGGCCCGGCGAGGCGCACTCGCTCAAGGTGGAGAAGGTCCTGTTCCAAGGCAAGTCGGACTACCAAGACGTGCTGGTTTTCCAGTCCTCCACCTACGGGAAGGTGCTCGTCCTGGATGGGGTGATCCAGGTGACCGAGAGGGACGAGTGCGCCTACCAGGAGATGATCACCCACCTCCCTCTCTGCTCAATCAAAGACCCCAAGAAGGTCCTGGTCATCGGGGGCGGAGACGGCGGCGTTCTGCGGGAGGTCTCACGGCACTCCTCGGTGGAGCAGATCGACATCTGCGAGATCGACAAGATGGTGGTCGATGTGTCGAAGCAGTTCTTCCCTCACCTGGCCCTCGGGTTCGAGGACCCTCGCGTGTCCCTGCACATCGGCGACGGCGTCGCCTTCCTGAAGAATGCTCCAGAGGGCACCTATGATGCAGTGATCGTCGATTCCTCCGACCCAGTAGGCCCTGCCCAGGAGCTGTTCGAGAAGCCGTTCTTCGAGTCCGTCTCCAGGGCTCTGCGTCCGGGCGGGGTCGTCTGCACCCAGGCGGAGAGCATATGGCTGCACATGCACATCATAGAGGACATTGTCACCAACTGTCGCCAGGTTTTCAAAGGCTCGGTGAACTACGCATGGACTACGGTGCCCACATACCCAAGGTACGCACAACTGATCCTTCCTGTCTATGTGACCGAAGTCGGTTTTCCTTTCTTTAGCCACCGAGTTTATGATTCAGCTTATGATTCTTGGTTGTTGTTGCAGCGGAGTGATAGGTTTCATGCTCTGCTCCACGGAGGGACCTAGTGTTGATTTCCAGCATCCCGTCTTCAGCATCGAGGAGGACGAATACTCCACAAAATCAAAGGGGCCGCTCAAGTTCTACAATTCCGAGTTCCACACCGCATCGTTTTGTTTGCCATCATTTGCGAGGAGGGTCATTGAGGCCAAGGCTAACTAGATTCTTATGAAGATGGTCACTGAAACCAAGGCCAACTAGAAGAGCTGGTTTGGTTTCAATTTCAACACTGGGAGAAATCTGTCTTAGCGTAGACAGAGGAAAAGCCCCCTTTTTTATTAACTTGCAATAAGCCCACATGGAAATTATTGGTACCTGTGATTCTGTCTGCTGTATGTCTCAGCTTGTATTTCCTGGCTACCTGGTGGTATGAGAACCTTCTGAATTTAGTCTTTTGCCCTGCAGTTTTCCTTTCTTATCTTATGCTTCCTCTGTATCAAAATGTCAGTTCCTTCCTTCAAGCGTTTTTTTTTTGTTTGCAAAAACTGCCATCCATTGGATGGAGATCGTGTGATTCATGGGGGTTCGCTGGCAAAACGTCCCTGGGGAACGTCACACAGAATTTAGTTAAAAACAACACCAAGCATTACTAGGTACATTTCACAGTTCAACACCGCACTGAATGATTAAATTGGTTACATTTTGGGAATCAGACCCTGCCTTGTGGACACAACACGGTTGGATTTTTGAATCAGAGGAAGACTTTGTAATTATATATGCTTGTGTGATGTCTTATAGGATATCCCCAACTACTTACATCAAAAAACATAAATAAGAGTGCTAAATTGGTTACATTTTTGGAATAAGACCCTGCCTTGTGGACACAACACGGTTGGATTTTTGTATCAGAGGAAGACTTTGTTAATTATATATGCTTGTGTGATGTCTTAATAAGATATCCCCAACTACTGTTACATCAAAAAACATAAATAAGAGTGCTATAGGAGTACATGGTTGTTGGGGTTGGGGTTGGGGTGGGTGGGGTGAAGCATTTCCTAACATATGATGAACAACCTGAAATGACATTTTGTACTCTCAGCGAGCATTCAATATTTGATGAATACACTAGGCAGGTTAATTGTTACTTCCTCCGTTCATAATATAAGACATTTTTGCAGTTCAACAGAGGTAGAACAAGTTACAGTACATCTTAAGTAAATAGCGATAACTGTGGCACACACAAACGTACGCAACCTACAACATATGAACTAACAGGTACAGTCCATATCACTAGCAGTACAACACATTCTAAACCAAGATGGATCCAGTGAAACCATCCGGTCCATCAATCCGTGTTCATCATGCCTATATTGCTAATCAGTTGATCTACAAATAACATCTAAATTCAGCCAAAAAGGCGAATCTGTACCATTCGTCCTACTTTTTCATCTTCTTTCTGAGCTATGCCGCTCCGAGCTAGGGATAGAGATGCCAGGTTAAGTGGGTTGTGAGGTAAGTGCCTTAAGGATTATCATTTGTATGGCGCTCAATCTTTTTCCTCTCAGTGAACTTGTTGTCCATGCCAAACTCTTCTGCAAACGTCTCAATGTCAGATGCAATTTCAGAGCAACCCTTTCGGCTGACAAAATGTGGGGGTTCTGTGCCGCATCGCTCAAGCCCCATAGAACTGCCAATCTGGCTGTGTAAGTCCTCCATGTCTTCTGCACCCACAGCTTGCCTTTTCGTACCCATCTCAAGGTCCACGCTCATCTTCGGCGGGCTTAGGACCCGCCCCATGCTAAGCGTTGAGGCGAAGGCTGCAGAATCCTCGTTAGCTTTAGCCCTGAAATTGTTTCTGGAGCTGGGAATCCTTGAGCATAGGATCTCGATGAAATTTTGGACCAGCCCACGGTTGTAAGGATTGCTTCTTCTATCGTAGCGGTACCGGAAGTTCTCATAAGTAGTCTGCAATAATTATTCCTGGAATTAGCATTGCACATAAACTGCAAAGAGAACCAACTGTTACTACATCTACTGGACAAAAACCTGACCTGATTGGTGGAAATCAAGTAGAGGTGGAATGAGGTCAATCCTCCGACAAACCACACAGCAACAAATGTGTATAACATGAGAATGGCAGAGATGGGCGACTTCAAGATAGCTCTACCAAATGTGCACTCATGGGTGTCCATTATTTTCCCGATGTTGACCCAGCAGAATGTGAACACGTATATGCATAGCACAGTTGCTGAAGATACAAACATAAGGAAGAAGCGGTAGTTTCTCTGCAGGAAAGGAAAATCCAAAGGCATAATGAGTAAAATGTATGGTAATTATTTATTATGGTGCATATATGTCCCCTTCAACATTAAGAGAAAACATATATTTAATTACACGTGTCCCCATTCTTCTTTTTGTCCAATTTCTTTAACATAATTTAGACTTAGCATGACTACTGCTGCCTCAGCAATCCAGAAAATCTTATACAGAAGTAAAACCCTCAACAGAAAGTAATTACTCATGTTTTTTTTCTAATAGAAATCCTTATGTGATTGATGATCTTGCTAACACAAAAATAATGCATACCTTTCCAATACACTGCCCTACCCAAGGACAGTGGTGATCAAAACGTTCGACACAGTTATTGCAGATTGAGCAATGGGAGCACCTTGGTGGACGATAAAGCATACATGTATGGCAATATTTGACCTTAACTAAAACACCATTGACAAGAACATCCTTGGTGAGTGGTAAACCAGCTGAGCCATGTTGACCACCTGGCCAATCTGATAAGTTGGAGGATTCACCAATGTTTTCTGGTTCCGGAGGATGAGAATTACGCGGAACAATTCCAGGATCACGTCCAGACGTGAGAAGCAGAAGAATGAGAATCTGCATAACAGAAACAATAATTGATTAGTAATCTTGTCAAGCTACAGTTACAAAATTGCGGACACGACATCACCTCTGGTTCAATACATAAAAACACAATGGCTACCAACATTCTCTGCTAAGGAACTGTGGCATAACTTGACATGGTAGAAGCCAATGCAAAGAATTTCAGTTCTTAAAACAGATTTGTGAGATAAGGTATTGATGATCCATATGACGCATTTGCAAGGCCCAAGGGATGGCTACGAAATTTCCAAAACAGAATAGAAAAAGGCATGAATGTGCACACAGCTAACTGGATGCAAACTTACATATGCTGTAAATATGATAGATACAGATGCCACCCAACCTCCAATTTGATTTTGGTACCCATGGGCAAGCTGCGGAGAAACAACGGCAGCAAAGATGATCACTGGGATGACAATTAAACATACTGTGGCTATGAGGGACCTCACATCAGGCCCAAAAATAAGTCTCCCTCCAAGAAAAAATATCTGCAGGGACATATAAAGAAGGCCCTTAAGACGAAGATAGTACCATAAATGCTATTGAATTTAAAACTGAAGAGTATAAAACAATGAAGTTACGTAAAGTCCTTTTCCATTATTAAGCCGGTCCAGTGCATTTCTAATCACAGTGAAGTTGTACAGATGTGGATAAACTCCAGAGTATGTTGAACAGTTGAAGGAAACAAAACTGTCGGTACATTTTTTAGATAAAAAACTGTCGGTGCATTGAGATAAAAGCAATATGAGTTTGTTTTTCGAAATGAGAGGGCTCATGAAATGTACAGCTAAGAAAAAAACAGCCACCACAATACTGAATCACACACTATAAATCAACCCAAAGTCCTAAAATAATATGGTTCAAACCTAAAATCCACAATTCCCGTACATCAAAGCAGGTGCTCAGACGCCATTACGGCTCCAACCACTCATGGCCCCATCTTTTAGAATCGCTAAGAAAAAGAGAACACGATGCAATTCCTGATTTCCTGCCCCACTAGTTAGTACTACTGCACAATCACAAACCCAGAATAACGGGCAAGAAATCCTCACATTGCTCCCTTTCCACGCCTGGTACACGCGCCGCGGCGGCGCCTCATCGGCCTCCATGATCCGACGGTTGGAGTCGGACAGCTGCTGCACCTTCCCCTGCATCCTCCCCTCCATCCACCTCAACCCAGACGCTCCCTGTTCCGTTCACCAAAGCACGACCGCTGGCCGTTGCACCCGCCAGCCCCAGAATCTTGAGAAACCCTAATCCAAGGCCGACAAGTCGCAACTTCAGAAATCAAGCGAAATGAAAGCTACGCCGGTTGCAAGAACAAGCAGGCGGTTCTCACGGATCCCAGCACGAGAAGGGGAGATGCCCGGATCAAACGAAACAGCGGGAGACGGCGAGTCCGCACCTGGGAAGGAGGGTCGACGGCGACGGGAAGCTTCCCGGGAATCAAGGGGGGCGAGAGGATGGAGGCGCGTGGTGATGTCACCTTGGGATCCCAAGAAGGCGAGTTCTTGCTCGCTGAGAAGAGTGGAAAAGTTTCAGTCCGAAGAGACTGTAGACTGTAGTAGTATCTCTTTTACAAACTAACACCCTAGCATTGTTTTAATCTTACAAATAGCCACTGCTCATTGTTGGGCGAGGTTTGTTTAGTGAGAGGAGATGTTTCCGTTGACCTCAAAGCGCTTGTAGTAGCTTTGTCAAGATAATGTGCCAGCAAAATCTCTTTGCTTATAGAAATATGATGTATGATACCTCCTCCGTCCCAAAATAAGTGTCTCAACTTTGTACTTCCTCCGGTCCTTTTTACTCTGCACATTAGGTTTGTCTAAAGTCAATCTCATCCAACTTTGACCAAGTTTATATAAAAAATTATTAACATTTACATAACAACACCAATATCATTAGATTCATCTCGGGATATATTTTCATATTATATTTATTAGATATTATAGATGCTAATAATTTCTAATATAAATTTGGTCAAACTTTAGTGCAAAGTAAAAAGGACCGGAGGGAGTACTAACTTTAGTGCAAAGTTGTACTAAAAACAAGACACTTATTTTGGGACGGAGGGAGTGTGTGTTTATAGAAAATTCTATATACGTATACGTGAGCGACTTCGATTTTACTGAATTAAAAATAAACATTTGATAGGAACATGTCACTGCTCAAAGTTGGAGGTAAAGATCTTAAACCAACAAAAATAATCTAAAAGAAATACGTCTGATGTTATGTCTTTGTTTTCTCTTTTATCTGATAGTTTATGACCGGTACTTTTGTTTCACGACCGAACATGAATTTGTAAGTTGCCATATTTTTACTTTTTTTGATAATGATTGCAAGCATGCAAAAAACAAAAAACAACTTATCTGAAAAGAAAAAAGAAAGAAAAGAAGAATGAAAAAAACAGGGAAGATAAGCTAGAAAAAAGCTGCAAACTTGTTGGCTTTCCTGGAGACACTGCATCTTTAATGAAAAAGGGCATAGTGTGGAAGCTTTGGTAAACATTGGCACACGCATCCCAATCCAATTCGATTTGACAAATCACCAAAATAGCTTCCGACTCTTTTTTTTCATTACTATTCCTTTTTAGGAAAATTTATTACAAATCGCCAAAATAGCTTCCGAGTCTTTCAATTTGACAAATGTTTTTGGTTGCAGTCGAGTTTGTTTTTCATTCATCTAAAAAGTTTGTTTTTCATTAGGAAATACCAGTATATAACTTCACCTTTCCCACTTTAATTCAAATTCCTGCGGTCAAAAGTGACATTAGTCCAAGTGCTCTTTCTTGCTACAAGTGCCCTGGTTACTGGCTACTTGGGCACACACATCTGACATCTGGTCGATGCATAACTTGTATGAGATTAAGCAGAAATATTATTAATATTGGAAATAAATGAACCAACTGAGAACTTAATCTTTTGCAAAAATTCAATCAAAAAGAGAAAATCACTTGGAAGGAGTACAACCAAATACGCCAAGGTTGAGGGGCCAAGACTTCTCGGCTGTCATTGAGAAGGTCAAGCTGGCTTCGGTAAGAGAACGGCTAGAGCGACACATCGGCGGTTTGTCTTAGCGGCAGTAGTGGTCATTCGGTGGTCTCGGAATCTCAATGTAATTTTTATTATATTTAAAATACTTTGTAATTTTGATGAACTTTCATAATAGATTTGATCCTTTCCGAAAAAAAGCAGAGGAGACAATGAGTAATACAAGTTTCTTACCCGCCAAAAAAAAGAGGGGGACAATGAGCATGTAAGTATCAAACTATTTTATTACATGTAGATATAACATTAGAACTAAAATTAGGGGTCACGGTCGTTTTGTTCAAGGATGGAAAGGTTGTCGAGTTCGTGATGTCCTACAACTTATTATTATTATTATTATTATTATTATTATTATTATTATTATTATTATTATTATTATTATTAAAAATTCCATGTTTGGTAATCATGTAGCATTGTTTTTATACAATTTTGTCAATAGATACATTTTACTCCTCTCAACTTTTCGCCATAGATCTTTTTAGCTCAACTCTAACTCATCCAGAAAATATAAGTTCCAAAAACCTACAGTTTTGGGAATTAGATTTATCTAGTCCAACCTCAAGTGCTCTTTAATTCCCCAAAAGGTTTTTGGGTCAAACCGAAAAAAAATTCTTCCTCCAAATTCCTTGAAATTGAGCGGGAGGAAACTTTCATCTCCAACCACCCCCTCCAGCCACTTAGATTTGCCACCGTTGGCCCCCTCCAGCCACACCGCTAGCTGTCGAGCCCTTTTCGACCCCACTGATCTCGTCACCGTCCTTTCCGACTGCACGCCACCACCAAAATGTCCTCCCGAGACTGTGCTATTGTTGGCGCCTACTCCTACGGTGATGCCAAGCCTCGGTCCCCCGTCAGGCAATGCTCGAGCAATTGGTTGCCTTTAGATCATCTCTAGGAGAGCCACTATAATCTCAACCCACAAAATCGATTTAAGCTTGCCCTAAATCGATTTTGCGGGCACTTTATGCCCAACGCAGAACAAATATCGCAAATGGACTTGCAAATTTAAAATTTTCCGCTACATTTAAATAGTCCGGACCGCATCGTAGTTCAGTACACACACATTTAAACAAACTAAATCCTAAATGACGGAGGGCGATGACGGCTCACGGCTTCACACTAAGGTGGTACTCGCAGGAAGATTTGTTGATGGTGTAGACAAGCTCGTACTGGCCGTGCGGCGGCGCCCTCTTCGTTGGTGTCCAGCGCCTCCTTCGCGGTGAATCGTGCCACCTCGGCCTCGTGGAGAGCCTTCATCGACGGCCAGAGCGTGTTGTACAACTCTTTGAAGCGGTGCCACCCATGACTCCTGCCGTTGCGGTAGAGGGCATCACGGTTGCGAGCCAACTCACGGCGCCACGGCTTGACGGTGTAGCCGCTAGAGCTTTCGGCCTCCACGTTATGCCGACCGCGCTTGCGTGGCGGCAATAGGCGGCGGCCCCATCGTCGAACGCCTCCTCCGTGGCCTTCTCCTGACAGTGCTCGCCGAAGCTATGCAAAAACTATGGTGGAAAAGAAGAGGAAAGTGATAGAGGGTAAGGAACACGATGGATCTAGATGCAAAACGGGAACCCTAAGTCGCCCCTCCCAGTACATATAGCGGCTAAAGGGGGTGGTTTGAGGGCCGCCCATATAATGTTTATGGGTCGCTGCAAATTTGGCGGACCTGTTCTGGCCTGAAAAAGGCCGGATACACTATCCCACCCGCAAATATATGGATCGGTGGCGGGATAACACACATGCTAAAGAGGCTCTTACGCTCTCTCCCAACCTCCAAGGAGTCAGCACTGGCCACCTCCCTCACTCATGGGCTCCTCTGTTGCTGCTCAAGTTGAGCATCACCCCCTACCAACCCAGGCAGTGACATCTCTGCACTGATGACACCTTCATTCTCTTTGTTTCCCTTACAATGCCACATCAATACAGACGAGTTTGACATGGTGGTACATAACTCAGTCCTCGAATCAATGAATATACAACCATACTAGTACATAAGGGCATCTTCAACACCGCCTTGAAAAGGACACACTATTTGCCCATGAACTGGTCCAGACTTGTCCGTGGACACGGATACAAGAGCCAACCATCCAACCCTTTCACCTAAACGTCCCCTCTCCTTTTTTTCCTGCAGCCTGGAACATTCAAAATAATTATAGAAAATAGCATAGTTCATCCATAAATAACATGTACATATTCCAAGTCCAAATGTATATATTACATCCGAGATGTTCAACAAGTTTTTCGAATTCAACGATACTCGAGTCATAATCTGCACATGTTGTCCCACACACTGTGCCTCTTGAGCTTCATCAAATGTACGAACGTAAATGGCCTGCCCCTGGTCCTGTGGTACATCACGTCAGCATGTCTGGGATATACAACATGATGATTATCAAGTTGCAACATTGAGAGAATCAATGAATTAATCAACATGCAGAGCAACAAGAATAAAACATTACGATCTCAATGGTTTGTGAGCCCAGTGGTCACCTTCTCTCGACTTATGCAATTGCACCACAAAACTTCATGACGGAGTTGGAGATGGTGTACCACCGTTGGGCTAGTGACTTCACATTGCGTTCACGGATCATGTGCATGTCGTATGCGCGAAGTGCTTTTGCTCGTGAAACAAAGAATGCATGTTTTGCCAAATTTCTGAGCCCCCTTGCCCCATGCCTAAAAAGTCCGTAGATACGAGCTTCTACGCACCACACACCAACTCATCCTTCATCACGAAGTACCCCGCCATCGTGCTTACTCTAGGAAATAACAGCAAGGTCAAAAAAAGCTCAATGACATTTGACTGGACACCTACCAGGCGTGGTGTTTGCCGTGGAAGGCATCGGAAGGGAAGTGGAGCGTACCTAACTACAAACGAATCCTAGGTGGATGACGATGTAGTCCAAGGCGGGGAGGCGCGTGGGAGCGGGCTTTGGACATCCTCAATGCCTGGGAGGCCACCATAGAGGTACAACAGTGGTGTCAGATGAGGAGGGTGCGGATGTAAAGCAAGGGGGAGCAGGGCCGGAGTGGAAGAAAAGTGGCGCAGGGGTGTCAAAGACCTATGTGGAGGAGGTCAAGATACCCACAAACCTCCCCTAGTTTGCATCTGGTTTGTGGGACTTCAGAATAGTGGACGCCTCTGCGGACAAATATTGGTTCGCATTGGATGGCAAACTATGTCCAAACAACTCGGTCCGGATGTATACGTGCCTCTGAAGGATCGACATTGAAGATGACCTAACACCTTATCAGAGACACCTCATGTAAGATAACTGAAGGGATGTTTGGTTTGGTAATGAAGTAAAATGACATGGGTTTGTTGCACATGACCATGCATGAAGTAGCCACCCAACCTATGCAATGACTACAGGGCGCTCTGCAACATTGGATCTCTCATTGGCAATATTTTTAAGGTTGATATGCCCTTTCTAGACACTATAAAATATTTAACTCTCTTGTTGGTGTTATCAAGGCTAATTAGATCCCAAAGTATACATATTTGTAGTTTGAAGGAAAATGCTATGTTGTTACTTTTGAGGTTGAGGGTGCTCCCCTACCGCCACCACATCACCCTAGTCTTTCGAGCAAGGAGAATGAGGGGGGAATGACAATGGTAACAAGTAGGAAAAAGGTGTGGAGAAAGATGATGAACGTGATGGAAAGAAGCATAAGAATGATAAATATACCAACAACGATCGCTCACAAAGTGATGAAACCAATGCAGACAGCGTTCATGCCAGGGCGACACATCTTGGAGGGGGTTGTTGTTTTACATGAAATGATCCATAAGCTACACTCGAAGAAACTTTATGGAGTTATCTTCAAAGTGGATTTAGAAAAAGCCAATGAAAAAGTGAAATGGCCATTCTTGCAACAATGTATGCGCGTGAAAGGCTTCCCAACAAAATAGTATTAACGAATTGACTCATTTGTAATAGGGGAAACGTGGGTGACAATGTAAAGAATGACATTGCTCACTATTCCAAACACGAAAGGGATACCCTCTTTCGCCTATTCTTTTCAACATTGTGGCATATCTTCTAGAGGTTTTTGTTAGCTGAGCAAAGGAAGCAGGTCATGTTGCTGGTTGAAAGCACATTCACTCCCTTGGTGGTTTTGGTAATTCATGTCAACATTTATGTTGATGGGATAATGTTTTCCTTGAGTACATTCCAGGAAGAGTTAAATTTAGGCAAACATGGGATGTGGATGTGGACCCCTGGAAATGCAACATGTGTTGGAAAAGGTTTAAGACTCTACACTTTTGGTTTAGTGATCCAAGATCAAATTGATTCCATAGGAAACCAATACTATTAAAACGGGATGCAGTTTTGATCATGGTCTTACTGCTCAACTGCTTAGAGATATTGCTCCAAAATCTTCAATCACACCCTAACATTTGCCTATGTCCAAAACCCTAAAGTTAGTCTCGATCCAACCGATGTACATCCAACCGGACACACCGAGATACACTTGACATAGCCACTGCCAAAACCCTGGCATCTCGATCTCAACGAGTTGGCCCTTTGGTGTAACGCCCCTATAATCATGCTACAGTAACTCCAACTTTATTATGCCATGTCACCATGTTTTCTAAACCAAATTGCCACTCGATAAAAATAAAAGTCAAATTCAAATTCGAATTGCAAGTTAAATTATTATTTCTCCAAACTGTAAAACTAAATTGTTTGCAGTATTATATAAATTCCCCTGCTCATTGCTCTTGTTTAAACCAACATCATTTGACTCGCCAATTAATCCCTAGTAAAAAATAAAGTGGTCCAATAGCAACAAAAATAACCATTTCAAAATAAACAAATGTTTATGTATTTCAAATTGACTTGAAACTTTGTGGGCCTCTCCAAAATAATGACTAATATTTATGTGACAACTTTCATGTTGAACAAAATTCATTTGATAGCTTAGAAAAATAGAAAACAGAGACTATAAAAGAAAACCGAAAAAGAAAAAGGAAAAAAGCCTAACTACTACTATGCAGTTGGGCCTTGTTGCACAGTGCAAGGCATCCCATCCCACCTCCAATTACAATGGGACACAGAGGCAGCCGTGGCGTCCATCCATGGCGCCTGGCCAAGTGCCAGCCAGCCAGCACCCCTGGCCGCCTATAAGACCATCCCCGAATGCATATACAAACCCAGCCCTCATTTTTCCCTTGTCAGCTTGCTCTCGTCAAAATAGTCATTGCGTGAACGCTACTTGCCACGGTTGCCGTTGTTGTCGCAGCCACTAGAATCCCTGACGCTTGGGAGGATGTCTAGGAGCTTCCTTGTTGTTGACTAATTCGCCTATGTGTCACTCCGGTTAGCCAGAGCATACCGTGTGACTGACGAGTGGACCTTGGGTTAGTGCGTAGGTGTGTGTTGGCCAGTTGGCCGTGTACGAGCGTGAGGGCCAGTTGGTCGTGTGTGGGTGCTGGGTACTTATGGGCCTGAGTTGTAAGTCAGACACATGCTGTTGAAACGTGAATCATTTCTCATCTCTCCCACTCTCTCTCTCTCTCTCTCTCTCTCTCTCTCTCTCTCCCCCACCTTCTTCTTCCTCTCCATGCCTCCCTCACCTGCCCCGATCCCCTTTCTCTTGCATACTCCGAACGTCAGATCCGAACCAGGGTGTTACAATTGGTAATCAGAGCCTTCAATCCCAACCCCAATTTTTTTTCTCCGCTGCTCTAGTATCCTCTTGACCTCGATCTGTAACATCCACCACCACGAGTGTTATTCTCTCTGGCGAGATCGCTCAAAATCCCCGGTGGGGTTAGATCGGTTCGGAGAAGAGCCACGGTGCCGTTCAAGCCTTCCGTCCAAACCAGGAAACTGCTAGCGTCCATGAACAAGAGCACACCCACCCTCAAGTCCATGCTCAAGACCCTCCTCAACCGCTTTGATGAGCAAAACCTCGAGGGAAACAAGCAGCTCGAAGAACAAATCGCCTTCAACACCCAGATCGCCCATGATGTCCAGAGCCTCTCCAACTAAATCGACCTCACATAGGTGGATGTCGATGAGACCAACAAAACTCTGGAGCGGTCGCCCTCGCCACAAGAGTCGACCACCGTGTTCAACCCGCCTCCACCACCACCCCTTCGACAGCCACCTCCACAACCACCCCTTTGTCATCCGCCATCACAGATTCCTCTGGGATGTCTCTCTCTCTTCATATCTTGGAAACGGATCGCCGCTTCTTCCCCAGCCCACTGCAACCAAAGGCATCTCCACCGCACTACCACCTCCACCTCCCAACCACCACCACTATTCGTATCATGATGAGACCTACATCAAACCCCCAAAACACGATTTCCCCTGATTTGATGGCAGCATACCCTACCTCTAGCTCGACTGCCGCCATGCTTATTTCGAGCTCTACAAGGTGCCACCCAGCAGCTGGGTGACCATCGACACATTATACATTGAGGGGCAGGCCGCCCACTTGCTCCAGGCATTCCGTCAAACACATGTCGGGCTACACTGGGACGCATTTCGCGCGGCTATCACCGAGGAATTCAGCACAGATGACTTTGAATTGGAGATGCACAAGCTACTCCAACTCAGGCAGCAAGGCACGATGGCAGAATATTGGCAAGCATTTGACACCCACATGTACCACCAGCTCGCTTTGGACTCAATGCTTAGTCTAAAATTCTTCATCACCCGGTCTTAAAGATGAACTACAGGCTGCGGTGTGATACATCTCCAACGTATCTATAATTTATGAAGTATTCATGCCATGTTTACAATAATTTTATATGGTTTTGGTATGATTGGCATGGAACTAACACGGACTGACGCTGTTTTCAGCAGAACTACCGTGGTGTTGTTTTTTGTGCAGAAATCAAAGTTCTCCAAACATCGCAAAACTTTTTGTGGATTTTTGTGGACCAAAAGACCATCAATGGGCCAGAGTAGCACCTGGGGGGGGGGGGGTGCCCCGAGGGGGCACAACCCACCAGGGCACGCCTGGGCCCCCAGACGCACCCCGGTGGGTTGTGCCCACCTCGATGGCCTCCCGTACCCCTTCTTCGCCCTATAGATCCCAAATATTTCGAAAACCCTCGAGGAGACCCCAGATCGGAAGTGCCGCCGCCGCAAGCCTCTGTAGCCACGAAAAATCAATCTAGACCCTGTTCCGGCACCCTGCCGTAGGGGGGGGGGGAATCTTCTCTGATGGCCATCTTCATCATCCCGGCAGCCACCACGATGAGGAGGGAGTAGTCCACCCTTGGGGCTGAGGGTTTTTACCAGTAGCTATGTGTTTAATCTCTCTTTCGCGCGATCTCGAGATGTCACAATCTTGATGTATCATGGGCTTTGTTAACATAGATGGATCATATGATGTTTCTCCCCTCTCTACTCTTGTTGTGATGAACTAAGTCTTTACCCTTTGAAGTTTTGTCTTGTCGGATTGAATGTTCAGATCTGAGAACACATGATATATGTCTTGCATATGAATACCTGTGGTGACAATGGGTATTATTTTGATTCACTTGATATATGTTATGGCACTCAACTTGCGGATTCCCGCGGTGACTTTGGGGTAATCTATGCATAGGGGTTGATGCACGTTTTTATTATCTTTTCTTCGATAGAAACTTTAGGTCCCCTTGTAGTTCTTTGTGTGGATTGAGTATTATGAATCTGAAATTATTTGATACATATCGTATAATTAACTCATGGGTACTCGCGGTGACATTGGGGCTATCTAGGTGACATTAGAGTTGGTTGATATGTTTCGTATGGTGTTATTTTAGTACGGACTCTTAATTAGATCGATCGAAAAGAATCGCTTGTTGTTATTTTAGTACGAACTCTAGGATAGATTGATTGGAAAGAATAGCTTTGAGGTGGTTTCGTACCCTACAAACAATTTCTATCTTTTGTTCTCCGCTAATAGGAACTCAAGAGTGATTCTTTATTGCACTATGAGGGATAATCATATGATCCAACTATGTTAGCATTGTTGATAGATTGCACTAGTGAAAGTATGCACCCTAGGCCTCATTTTACACTACAAAAAAATACACTTCCGTGATGATACGTGTTTGTCACAGTAGGTCGCGTTTTTTGTCATGCATGTACATCCATGACAAATTTATGACAGAATCAAGATAGTCATACCCGTGTTGTCGTAGAAGTGTTCGATGACATTACCAAAATTATCATCACGGAAGTGTCCACTTCCATGATGATAAATCGCGCGTCACAGAACTGCTTTCGTCAAGGGTGACTGACACGTGGCATCCACCGTAACGGAACGCTGTTAAGCTATCGGGTCGGGTTTTGGATCCGATAACCCGTTAACAGCCCCGACCAATGGGGATTTCCACGTGTAAAATCATCATTGGCTGGAGGAAACACGTGTCGGCTCACCGTTGGAACAGATGTCATCAACTCATTGGACAAAAGGCGCCTATGATACATGGACACGTGGCACGACCCAACAGAGGCCCATTCCTGTGAAAAGGCCGGCCCGTTTGACTTGGTCAAAAGGTGGCGGGCTGGCCCATGGAAAGCCTGTTAACGGCCTGTTCGCATATAGCCCATTTACAGCCCGCTAACCCAAGGCCCGTTACGCCCTGTCCGAATTAGGCCCAGTAGCATCATATGGGCCATCCAATATGATTCCAGCCCGTTTTCACTTCTGGCCCATGTATGGCCCATGACGTCTTTCGGCCCATATGAGGCCCTATGTAACTCTTGGCCTATTAACGGCCCGTGGTGAAACTGGCCCGCAATGAACAGTGTATCACTTTACACCCACTAACGGCCCGTGGTGAAACTGCCCCGTAATGAACAATATATCACTTTATACCCATTAAGGGACCGTTATTCAGTTGGGCCGTTTCTAGCAAATGTTATCTTTCGGCCTTCTCAGAGTCCATTTATTCTTGGGCTCATTTCCAGCATTCGTTTACTTACGGCCCGTTACTGTCATTTTCTGCTTGTGGGCCAAATTCAGCCCGTGGTTACATTGGCCCGTTTGTGGTCCGTTAATACGTTGGGCCGTTTTCATAGCGTCATCAAATACGGCCTATTAACGATGGCCCGTTATGGTCATACGGCCTGTATAAGGCCCATTGATGATACGACCCATAGAAGGGCCATTGTTTCTACGGCCCATAGAAGGCCCATTGTTTCTACGGCCCGTAGAAGGCTCATTGTTTTACGGCCCGTATAAGGCCTACTGTTTCTACGGCCCGTAGAAGGCCCACTGTTTCTACGGCCCATAGGAGGCCCAGTGTCACTACAGTAAATATTAGCCCATGGTTATTGTGGCCTAGTTTTAAAAAGAACTGCACTGACTATAAGAAAACAAATAAACAAGACAACAAGGAAATAAATAAGCAAGCAACTTATGCTAGGCTATCACGGCTGTTACACATATTACATCCACTGGGCATCCAAGTTCGCCACCAGTGCAAATATAGGGAACAAAGCAGCATATCATATACACTGGTTGTCAAAGTTGGCGACCAGCGCAAATAAACGCCGCAGCAAAACAAATCCAAAACTGAAATCACTTCAGAAGATCTCAAGAAACAATATCCTGGGTACCCATAATGCTGGCAAGATGCTTAGCAAGCTTATTAACTTTCTCTTGTTTGGCGCTTAAATCCTCCAGCGCTTGCTGTTGCACCAGAAAATATGCATCTGAATTCTGCAGGGACTTCCTCAGTCCTTCAGCTTCCTGTCGCAGCACATCTGATCGATGTCTTTCAACTTGAAGTTGAGACTCAAGAAGACGAACTGATTCAGGCAGCGAGTTTGAAGAGCTTGTGCCAGCAGTAGTGGCCAGTAACTCGAACACTACATCAAGACAGGACTTTTGGGTTCCCTCACTGTCGTCAAGATAGTTTTTATCAGCTTTCTTGGAGACCAACAGGGATGTCTCACTATCTTGAACCTTATCTGCATTACTTCCTTTACCATTGGATAACGCGGTACCGTTCTCCAATATTCTGTCCGCATTCTAAAAGAGAAACAAGCAGACACATCACATGTTTACCATGTTGTATATGAAACTCATTTTGGTAAATGAGTTCAGTAGTAAAGTGGACAGGATAACAGCATGAAACAAACATATATCTATGTGCCATGGTCACTTTATGGTCTATATCATTCTAATTTTTGTTGCCAAATCAAGATAGAGACACAGTTCAAATAATATTTGTTCAAGACAAAGCAGAATAGACAGAATATAAGTGTGGGTAACTATAGAGCAATAACAACACTTGTAATGTGCATGACATGAGAACATAACTGTTTATTCAATTGAAATTGAAATCAACATAGAGGAGGTTACAATAGCAAACCAGTTAAAGAAATAGGTTTAAAAACATACCTGTTGCACCATTGGAGTTTCAATTCCATCCTTCAAATTTGAAAATAGTTGGTATGAGTAAATACAGTAATGCAAGAGCAAAGGAGTATGAACCATAGCTACAGAACCTGACCTGAGAACAAATCTTCTTCTCCTTTAAGCGTTGAGTTGGGATTCGGAGTGGTGGGCCTCGTGCTTTGGGCACTGCAGTTCCCTTACTAACCGCTCGTGTTTGGGTGCTCTGTGGTGGAGACGGTGCTGTGTCAACTAGAACTGGGTTACTATCTGCCGGGGTTGGGGTTAAAAGGGGTGTAGCTGGTTCTCTGTCCAACTGGGTAGGGGTACAATCTGCGAGAGTCTGAGTTATGTGTGGTGGATCTGGTCCTTGGGCAAGTACAACCGTGGTTCTATCTGCATCAACTGGTAGCACTATCTTTTCTGAAGACTGTGTTGTTACTCCCTTAGATACTGCCATCGCGCTCTCCAATTCAAATGGCTGATAAACAAGAAAAGTAATTGAAAGTATAGACATTGTATGATAGACAGGTGCAATGGATAGTGGGGAATAAAAGAGGGCATGAAATAATTCATATTTATGTTGTCTAACCAAACAGGATAGCATGACACAATTTCGCATATATGATGGCGAACTAAACATGATAGCATGACACAATTTCACATTATGATGGCTAACTAAAAAAGATGGAAAGACATAGTTCAAAATATGAGACTATGTAAACAGGATGACATTACATAACTATATAATGTGTTTATTAAATAGGTTGGCATGCCATAATTCACATACATTCATGGATAGAATGCCATAATTCTAAATATGATGACTGTAAACACTAAACATGATGAGATGATATAACTATATGATGTCTTTATTAAATGGGTTGCCATGCCATAATTCAGATAGATGATGTGTATGTACTATGTAAACATGATGGCATAATATAATTCAAATATATGATTTATATAGTAAGCAAGTAAGCAGATGGCAATCTATATATGATGTAAAAACTAAGCAATGCAAGACAACATGCATGACATGGGTAATATAACCCTGCCAAGTTTGAGCATAGACCTCAGGGGGGAAATAGGACTGGTCATCAGTCTCTGAATCCTCCTCTGAGGCGCTCTCTGTAGCCAGCAAGATGTCTGCTTCAGCAGGTAGCATTGTCAGCTCTGAATACCTTGTTTTCACTCCAGATACTTCCATCACCGCTTCAAATGGCTGATGCACAGGAAGAGTAGTTGAATATACAAACGTTGTCGACAAATGGAACACGCAATACAAAAAAATGATAGCATGATATAATTCACATACATGATGATTGGCTAAACAACATGGCATTGCATAATTCACATATATAATGCCTTTGCAACAAGATAACATTGTATAATTCACATATATAATGTCTTGCAACAAGATGGCAATGCATAATTCACATATATGGTAATTAGACACTGAATAGGTGGCATTCACACAAAGCATGTCTAAACTAATCAAATGGCATAGCAATGCGAGACACCGTACGCACGATATGAGCAACACAACCCTGCCAAGTTAGAGCATACACCTCGGGGGGGGGGGGATAGGACTGGTCATCTGTCTCTGAATCCTCCTCTAAGGAGCTATCCGTAACCAGCGAGATATGCGCTTCGTCAGATAGCATAGTCTGCCCAGAAGAACTTGTTTTCACTCCAGAATTTGCCATCACCGTGTCAAATGGCTGATGCACATGAAGAGCAGTTGAATGTACTAACATTGTTGACGAATGTAATATGTAACGAAAAAAAGATGGCCTGATATAATTTACATATAAGATGACTGGCTAAGTAGGATGGCATTGCAAAATTCACATATATGATGCCTGGCTAAACAAGGTGGCGTTGCATAATTCACATAAACGATGAATAAACTAAACAGATGGCATTCGCACAAAGGATGTCTAAACTAAGCAGATGACATATTTGATGTATAAAGTAAGCAATGCAAGACACCATATGCATGATATAACCAACATCAGCATGCCAAGTTAGAGCGAAGACCTCAGGGGGTAAATAGGAGTTATCTTCTCCTTCTGAATCCCCCTCAGAACAGATATCTTCCTCTCGATTACAATCTGAAATGCGTGGAGGGGGGGGGGCTGCCTTTGCGCCTACCATGGAGCGACGTCTGCATGAAATTATATTGCCACGCAAGGCTCGTCTCTTTTGCTCTACATGTTCAGTTCCATTGTTTACAATAACTGTCATGCATAGGAAAAAAACATAGTGAGATTATGTAAGGAGTGCATGCAGAAATCCAGAGTGATGGCAGCAACCTGTGGATAGACCCAAAACCAATAATAGCAGGCAGATAATGGCTTTAGTTAATAAATACAGATAATGGCTTCTTTACTGTTTGTTTCCCACCCAACATGAAACTCATAGTAGACACCGGAGATTAACCAGATAGTAGATAGATACTATTGATAGCGGCCCCAATATGTACCCCACAACCATTTAAAAACTCAAGTTTGACCATTAGTTTGGAGCTGACTCAGAGTCTAATCGGTGAATAGGACGATAAAGTAGCATGTAATATTAAGCGATGCATAACGTAAGCAGACACGAAAGAGTGCGACCTCTCTTGCGGACCCGTGTAGTCCTCGAGGTCATCTGCTCGGTTGATGATGGTAATGCAGTTTTCATGGCTGCCAGCGGCGGGGAAGAAGATCTGAGGCGGCGAAAGACAGTCTGGAGGCCGGATCCCTGCTCTGCTGGACCCTTCTGTCGTTGGAGCAGCTGAGCTGGGGTGGACGATGGCGCAACAGGACCGGGACAAACCACGCAAGGTTTTCTTTGACAACTATCTGTAAGAGAAGTAATTCTGTAAGGGCTCGTTTGAATTGGAGGATTCCAACAATGCAGGGATAGGAAATAGACAGGAATAGGATAGGAATGCACGTGCAAAACAGAGAATTTAAAAACACAGGATTTCTACCAATCTGGGTGTTTGATTCACAACAATTGGAAGATCACAGGATGCAAAGAATCATGGTGAGATTAAGTCAAACCACAAGAAATTGTACGGTTATAATGCTATTATGCTACTATCTCTTAGTCTTGTGCTTCATAAATAGGAATTTGAAAAGGAGGACAAGTGAAAATTAAAATTCCTACGTTTTTTCTTTCAAGGAGACACTAAAGGAACAAATCCGTGTGCTTAGTGGACAATATATATAACATGTAGAGTAAAAAAGAGATGCAACAA
Organism: Triticum aestivum; assembly: GCF_018294505.1. Taxonomy (NCBI): domain Eukaryota; kingdom Viridiplantae; phylum Streptophyta; class Magnoliopsida; order Poales; family Poaceae; genus Triticum; species Triticum aestivum. The sequence continues at coordinate 239,260,862 of NC_057813.1, forward strand.
GTGTACAACCTCTTTGGCGAAGCCATGTCGATCTCAGCGTGATTGGGTTGGCCGGTGAGGATGCTCCGGCTGACTTTGCTGTCGGAGGAGGGGAAGAAGATCTTAGGCGTCTGGAGATGGAGCCCGAGGTACTGCTCTGCTGTGATGGAGGGTTTCGTTGTTGGAGCAGCTCCGGTGAGTTGTATGACGCCGAGGCTGAAGCAGGACAAGAGAGACAACGAACAACGTTAACCTGAGTGGAATTCTAATAGCATCTCCAATACATGATGTAAAATACATAACCACAAAGTGCTAGATGTAAAATACATTAGCCGCTCATCTCTGAACTTAACTGTCGAAACTGAACTTAACTGTCGAAACTGAACCTAACTGTCGAAACTGAATTTTGCTGTCGACACTGAATTTTGCCGTCGAAACTGAACGCACTAGCAAGGTGAGGCTACACGTCGGTCGACTGACTTTTTCATCTCTGGTCAGTCGATTTTGCAGCCGTTGGATACGAAATCAAGGGCATGCGGTTCATCTTCAACCTCCACCCCCCTAAGCCGCCAGCCACCACCGGCCAAATAGCAGCCCCCCGCCGCCCGCGGCCGGCGGTGCGCCGCCCCGCCCACCCCGAAAACACTCCCCACCGCCGGTCCGCCGCCGCCCTGGCCATCCCTCTAGCCCCCCCCCCCCTGTGTCGAGCTTTTTCTCCGGCGATCCCCACGCCACTGCCCCGCCAACGCCCCGCCACCGCCGGCGACCACCGTCCCCATCCTGAACCCTAAGATAGATAGTGGGGTACCTCTCCGACGAGCCCCCCTCCCCGCTGCGGCTGGTTCTTCCTTCACCCCGGCGAGCCCACCCCTTGGAAATCGACTGACCCAAAAGTCGATTCAGTCGACTGAAGTGTAACCAAATCGGAGCAGCATCGCAAGCAAGAGCAAGAGCGAGAGCAGCAGCGCGAGCAAGAGCAATAGCAAGAGCAGACCAGGCAGGGGACCGAGAGCAAGAGCAGAGCAGCAGCGCGAGCGAGAGCTAAAGCAGCAGCAGCTCCTACTGATGTGGACGTCGCCGCCAAGGGAGCGACGCCATGGAGGAAGTGGCCGGTGACGCCATGGTGGATGGAGCCGCGCCGTGTCGGCTTGGGACCGAGCGCCGGCAGCACCGTGAGATCGAATCAAGAAGAAAATGCGGCGATTAGTGTACAACCTCTTTGGTGGTGCCGATTAGGCTGCAGCTTCATCCCAGGATACGGTGATGATTATGCTCTTCCGGTGGTGCAGGTGAAGACGGCGGTGTGGGAATGGAGGTGGCGCAAAAGACAAGGGGAACGTCGGGGCAGCTCCTTGGAGGTGGAGGACGGGGTGGCTGAACCGGCGGGATGATGAGATCGACGACGGATCCTCATCCGGTACGGTGGATGAGGGACGTCGAGGTGTTGCTGTGGACGATGTCGTCGGGGAAGAAGCTCCAGCTGGGTGGCGGACGGAGCAGGGTGTGAGGTTTCGTCACGGGTTTTTGCGGCCTCGGTGTATGAATGGGTGGGCGGATGGGATGGTAGTGGGGAACCATGGCTTAGAGACGCGCTTGTCCGAAATGTGGGGTAAGTTACGAAAGTACCCCCCACCGATTTGAGGCGGTTCTTTCGGTTCAGGGGTACCATGGGCATTTCGCTTGTCGGGATTTCACAGGAGGTGGGAGTTTTCGCGCGCGTTGTAATTTCGGAATAGCAAGGCGTGGGTTGAGATGGAGGGAGTTGTCGGAGCACAATGAGACAAAGATATATCTTAAATATTTCGGGCTAATAAGGCGCGGGTTGAAATTTCCGGACAAGCCTAACGTGTATTGTACCAAATCAATGCGCACTACAAATGTCATTCAAAATGTTGAATTCATGTTATGTTCAATTAAAATATTTCGCTACGTGTATAATGCATGCAACCTACTACTCAAATGAACGTTTTAGTGCATTCCAAACGTATATACTACCGCTTCAATATGAACTAAATTTGAATAAGATCTACAATAATGATTGTTGTGAAGTCAAAGCATTTGAATTCGTTTCTCTGTTTTAATAAGATCTACAATCATCATTATTGTCAAGTTAAACCATCGTTTGTGTATTATCTTCACAGCACACCACATGATCAGTATCGAGTTACATATGAACTATGTGTACTATATGAACTCGAACTAGATTTTTTGAATCCACTTTATTTTGATTTCAAATCACATTACATTTCTAGCTCTAGCTAGATCTTCATAATCTAAACCATGTCTCATATGTATAATGTGTTTATCACATTATGTATGGTGCCCCGCCCCCTACGCCTACAAGTATTTAGATGTGAGTTGCAAACACCACACATTACCACAAATTCAAATAAAATGTGAGAATGTTCGATATATAGTATTGTTTAGATTGCTCGATATCTAGTTGTAAGCTACAAACACCGCACATTATCACAAATTCAAATAAAATGTGAGATTGTTTGATGTATAGTATGGTTTAGATTGTTCGGCATTTAGCTGTGAGTTGTAAACGCCATGCATTATCACATTATGGTATAACATGTGCACAACACGTGTATCACCGCTATATTCATGCATGCAATGTTTAAAACACTATGATCTCCTATTCAAATATATGAATCCGCTTTCATATCAAATTATGATCTTTGTTAGTCTCTTACACCCACACAGTCCTCTAACCTTTGTAGCTACCACTAACTTCCTCTCGTGCATGCACACGCCCTCCTCTCCCTACCCCTCCCTCGGCATTTTATCCACCGGGCACATTCATTTTTTCCTTTAGGTCGTTCTCCCAGAGTCTCCACAACTCCTTTCCAACACACACCGATCGATAAACCTCTCCAGCGATGCCTGCCTACAGCATACACACACAGCTTCAATCTCCTCCTTTATGTGTCCTTGCCTCGTGTCTCTCATATGGTCAGACACACGTGTAAACTCTCACCCCTCTTTTAATCGATCTCACAACCGCACACTCCTCCCCCTATCCAGCTAGTAGTTAGGCCTCTCGCACCACCTCCTAGCTCCATTCTCTCTGTCTATCCTGAAGGAAATATGCCCTAGAGGCAATAATAAAGTTATTATTTATTTCCTCATATCATGATAAATGTTTATTATTCATGCTAGAATTGTATTAACCGGAAACATAATACATGTGTGAATACATAGACAAACATAGTGTCACTAGTATGCCTCTACTTGACTAGTTCGTTTATCAAAGATGGTTATGTTTCCTAGCCATGGACAAAAGAGTTGTCATTTGATTAACGGGATCACATCATTAGGAGAATGATGTGATTGACTTGACCCATTCCGTTAGCTTAGCACTTGATCGTTTAGTATGTTGCTATTGCTTTCTTCATGACTTATACATGTTCCTGTAACTATGAGATTATGCAACTCCCATTTGCCAGAGGAACACTTTGGGTGCTACCAAACGTCACAACGTAACTGGTTGATTATAAAGGAGTACTACAGGTGTCTCCAAAGGTACATGTTGGGTTGGCGTATTTCGAGATTAGGTTTTGTCACTCCGATTGTCGGAGAGGTATCTCTTGGCCCTCTCGGTAATGCACATCACTATAAGCCTTGCAAGTAATGTGACCAATGAGTTGGTTACGGGATGATGCATTACGTAACGAGTAATAAGACTTGCCGGTAATGAGATTGAACTAGGTATTGGATACCGACGGTCGAATCTCGGGCAAGTAACATACCGATGACAAAGGGAACAACGTATGTTGTTATGCGGTTTGACCGATAAAGATCTTCGTAGAATATGTAGGAACCTATATGGGCATCCAGGTCCCGCTATTGGTTATTGACCGAGAATGGTTCTAGGTCATGTCTACATAGTTCTCGAACCCATAGGGTCCGCACGCTTAACGTTACGATGACAGTTTTATTATGAGTTTATAAGTTTTGATGTACCGAAGTTTGTTCGGAGTCCCGGATGTGATCACGGACATGACAAGGAGTCTCGAAATGGTCGAGACATAAAGATTGATATATTGGAAGCCTATGTTTGGACATCGGAATGGTTCCGGGTGAAATCGGGATTTTACCGGAACACCGGGGGGTTACCGGAACCCTCCCGGGGGATAATGGGCCTTAGTGGGCCAAGAGGGAGAAGAGGAGGGCCGGCCAGGGCAGGCCGCGCGCCCCTCCCCCTAGTCCGAATAGGACAAGGAAGGGGGGGGGGCACCCCCCTTTCCTCTTTCCCCTCCCCCCTTTCCTTCTCCACCAAGGCAAGAGGGGGGAGTCCTACTCCCGGTGGGAGTAGGACTCCTCCAGGCGCACCCCTAGGGGGCCGGCCGCACCTCCCCCTCACTCCTTTATATACGGGGGCGGGGGGGGGGGGGCACCCCATAGACACACAAGTTGATCTACGGATCGTTCCTTAGCCGTGTGCGGTGCCCCCCTCCACCATATTCCACCTCGGTCATATCATCGCGGAGTTTAGGCGAAGCCCTGCGCCGGTAGAACATCATCATCGTCACCACGCTGTCATGCTGACGGAACTCATCTCCGGAGCTTCGCTGGATCGGAGGCCGGAGATCGTCATCGAGCTGAACGTGTGCTGAACTCGGAGGCCCCGTACGTTCGGTGCTTGGATCGGTCGGATCGTGAAGACGTACGACTACATCAACCGCGTTGTGCTAATGCTTCCGCTTACGGTCTATGAGGGTACGTGGACATACACTCTCCCCTCTTGTTGCTATGCCATCACCATGATCTTGCGTGTGCGTAGGAATTTTTTGGAAATTAATATGTTCCAAAACAGTGGTATCCGAGCCTAGGTTTCATGGTTTGATGTTATATGCACGAGTAGAACACAAGTGAGTTGTGGGCGATATAAGTCATACTGCTTACCAGCATGTCATACTTTGGTTCAGCGGTATTGTTGGATGAAGCGGCCCGGACCGACATTACGCGTACGCTTACGCGAGACTGGTTTTACCACCGTGCTTTGCACACAGGTGACTAGCGGGTGTCAGTTTCTCCAACTTTAGTTGAACCGAGTGTGGCTACGCCCAGTCCTTGCGAAGGTTAAAACAACACTAACTTGACGAACTATCGTTGTGGTTTTGATGCGTAGGTAAGAACGGTTCTTGCTAAGCCCGTAGCAGCCACGTAAAATTTGCAACAACAAAGTAGAGGACGTCTAACTTGTTTTTGCAGGGCATGTTGTGATGTGATATGGTCAAGACGTGATGCTATATTATTGTATGAGATGATCATGTTTTGTAACCGAAGTTATCGGCAACTGGCAGGAGCCATATGGTTGTCGCTTTATTGTATGAAATGCAAACACCTTGTAATTGCTTTACTTTATCACTAAGCGGTAGCGATAGTCGTAGAAGCAATAGATGGCGTAAACGACAACGATGCTACGATGGAGATCAAGGTGTCGCGCCGGTGACGATGGTGATCACGACGGTGCTTCGGAGATGGAGATCACAAGCACAAGATGATGATGGCCATATCATATCACTTATTTTGATTGCATATGATGTTTATCTATTATACATCTTATTCTTGCTTTGATTGATGGTAGCATTTTAAGATGATCTCTCACTAATTATCAAGAAGTGTTTTCCCTGAGTATGCACCGTTGCCAAAGTTCGTCGTGCCCAGACACCACGTGATGATCGGGTGTGATAAGCTCTACATCCATCTACAACGGGTGCCAGCCAGTTTTGCACACACGGAATACTCAGGTTAAACTTGACGAGCCTAGCATATGCAGATATGGCCTCGGAGCACGGAGACCGAAAGGTCGAGCGTGAATCATATAGTAGATATGATCAACATAGTGATGTTCACCATTGAAAACTACTCCATCTCACGTGATGATCGGTTATGGTTTAGTTGATTTGGATCACGTGATCACTTAGATGACTAGAGAGATGTCTATCTAAGTGGGAGTTCTTAAGTAATATGATTAATTGAACTTAAATTTATCATGAACTTAGTCCTGGTAGTATTTTGCAAATTATGTTGTAAGATCAATAGCTTGCGTTGTTGCTTTCATATGTTTATTTTGATATGTTCCTAGAGAAAATTGTGTTGAAAAATGTTAGTAGCAATGATGCGGATTGGATCCGCGATCTGAGGTTTATCCTCATTGCTGCACAGAAGAATTATGTCCTTAATGCACCGCTAGGTGACAAACCTATTGCAGGAGCAGATGCAGACGTTATGAACGTTTGGCTAGCTCAATATGATGACTAGATAGTTTTGTGCACCATGCTTTATGGCTTAGAATCGGGACTTCGAAGATGTTTTGAACATCATGGACCATATGAGATGTTCCGGGAATTGAAGTTCATATTTCAAGCAAATACACGAGTTGAGAGATATGAAGTCTCCAACAAGTTCTATAGCTAAAAAGATGGAGGAGAATCGCTCAACTAGTGAGCATGTGCTCAGATTGTCTGGGTACTTCAATCGCTTGAATCAAGTGGGAGTTAATCTTCCAGATAAGATAGTGATTGACAAAATTCTCTAGTCACCATCACTAAGTTACTAGAACTTTGTGATGAACTATAGTATGCAAGGGATGACGAAAACGATTCCCGAGCTCTTCATGATGTTGAAATGGACGAAGGTAGAAATCAAGAAAGAACATCAAGTGTTGATGATTGACAAGACCACTAGTTTCAAGAAAAGGGCAAAGGGAAAGAAAGGGAAACTTCAAGTAGAATGGCAAACAAGTTGTCACTCCCGTGAAGAAGACCAAATCTGGACCAAAGCCTGAAACTAAGTGCTTACACTGCAAAGGAAATGGTCACTGGAAGCGGAAATGCCCTAAATAATTGGTGGATAAGAAGGATGGCAAAGTGAACAAAGGTATATTTGATATACAGGTGTTTGATGTGTGCCTTACTAGTGTTTATAGTAAGCCCCTGAGTATTTTGATACTTGTTCGGTTGCTAAGATTAGTAACTCGAAACAGGAGTTACATAATAAACAGAGACTAGTTGAAGGGTGAAGTGATGATGAGTGTTGGAAGTAGTTCCAAGATTGATATGATCATCATCGCACACTCCCTATACTTTTGGGATTAGTGTTAAACCTAAATAAATGTTATTTGGCGTTTGCGTTGAGCATGAATATGATTTGATCATGTTTATTGCGATACGGTTATTCATTTGAAGTTAAAGAATAATTGTTATTCTGTTTACATGAATAAGACCTTCGATGGTTATACACCCAATGAAAATAGTTTGTTGGATCTCGATCGTAGTGATACACATAATCATAATATTGATGCCAAAAGATGCAAAGTTAATAATGATAGTGCAACTTATTTGTGGCACTGCCGTTTGGGTCATATCGGTGTAAAGCGCATGAAGAAACTCCATAAAGATGGATTTTCAGAATCACTTGGTTATGAATCATTTGATGCTTGCGAACCGTGCCTTTTGGGCAAGATGACTGAAACTCTGTTCTTCGGAACAATGGAACGAGCTACTGACTTATTGGAAATAATACATACCGATGTATGCAATCCAATGAGTGTTGATGCTCGTGGCAAGTATCGTTATTTTCTGACCTTCACAAGATGATTTGAGCAGATATTGGTATATCTACTTGATGAAACATAAGTCTGAAATAGTTGAAAGGTTCAAAGAATTTCAGAGTGAAGTGGAAAAATCATCGTAACAAGAAAATAAAGTTTCTGCGATCTGATCGTGGAGTCGAATATTTGAGTTACGAGTTTGGTCTTCAATTAAAACAATGTGGAATAGTTTCACAGCTCACGCCACCTGGAACACCACAACATTATGGTGTGTCCGAACGTCGTAACCACACTTTATTGGATATGGTGCGATCAATGATGTCTCTTACCGATTTACCAATATCGTTTTAGGGTTATGCATTAGAGATAGCTACATTCACGTTAAATAGGGCACCATCTAAATCCGTTGTGATGACACCGTATGAACTATGGTTTAGCAATAAACCTAAGCTGTCGTTTCTTAAAGTTTGGGGCTACGATGCTTATGTGAAAAAGTTTCATCCTGATAAGCTCAAACCCAAATCGGAGAATTGTGTCTTCATAGAATACCCAAAGGAAACTGTTGGGTACACCTTCTACCACAGATCCGAAGGCAAGATATTCTTTGCTAAAATGGATCCTTTCTAGAGAAGGAGTTTCTCTCGAAAGAAGTGAGTGGGAGGAAAGTAGAACTTGATGAGGTAATTGTACCTTCTCCCGAATTGGAAATTAGTTCATCACTGAAATCAGTTCCAGTGATTCCTACACCAATTAGTGAGGAAGCTAATGATGATGATCATGAAACTTCAGATCAAGTTACTACAGAACCTCGTAGGTCTTCCAGAGTACGGTCCGCACCAGAGTGGTATGGTAATCCTATTCTGGAAGTCATGTTACTAGACCATGATGAACCTACGAACTATGAGGAAGCGATGATGAGCCCAGATTCCGCAAAATGGCTTAAGGCCATGAAATCTGAGATGGGATCCATGTATGAGAACAAAGTGTGGACTTTGGTGGAGTTGCCCGATGATCGGTAAGCCATATTGTATAAATGGATCTTCAAGAGGAAGACATACGTTGATAGTAGTATTACTATCTACAAAGCTCGACTTGTCGCAAAAAGGTTTTTGACAAGTTCAAGGTGTTGACTACAATGACATTTTCTCAACTGTAGCGATGCTTAAGTCTGTCCGAATCATGTTAGCAATTGCCACAATTTATGAAATCTGGCAAATGGATGTCAAAAACTGCATTCCTTAATGGTTTTCTCAAAGAAGAGTTGTATATGATGCAACCAGAAGGTTTTGTCAATCCTAAAGGTACTAACACAATGTGCATGCTCCAGCGATCCATCTATGGACTGGTGCAAGCATCTCAGAGTTGGAATATACGCTTTGATGAGTTGATCAAAGCATATAGTTTTGTACAGACTTACGGTGAAGCCTGTATTTACAAGAAAGTGAGTGGGAGCACTACAGTATTTCTGATAAGTATATGTGAATGACATATTGTTGATCAGAAATAATGTAGAATTATTCTGCAAAGCATAAAGGAGTGTTTGAAAGGAGTTCTTTAAAATAAAGACCTCAGTAAAGCTACTTACATATTGAGCATCAAGATCTATTGAGATAGATCAAGACGCTTGATAAGATTTTCAATGAGTACATACCTTGACAAGATTTTGATGTAGTTCAAAATGGAACAGTCAAAGAAGGAATTGTTGCCTATGATGAAAAGGTGTGAAGTTGAGTAAGACTCAAGACCCGACCATGGCAGAAAATAGAAAGAGAATGAAAAGTCATTCCCTATGCCTCAGTCATAGGTTCTATAAAGTATGCTATGCTATGAACCAGACATATTGTATACCTTGCTCTGAGTTTGGCAAGGGAATACAATTTTGATCTAATAGTAGATCACTGGACAACGGTCAAGAATATCCTTAGTAAGGACTAAGGAGATGTTTCTCGATTATGGAGGTGATAAAAGAGTTTGTTGTAAAAGTTACATCAGTGCAAACTTTTACACTGATCCAGATGACTCTAAGTCTCAATCTGGATACATATTGAAAGTGGGAGCAATTAGCTAGAGTAGCTCCGTGCACATCATTGTGGAAATAAAATATTTGCAAAATACATACGGCTCTGAATGTGACAGACCCGTTGACTAAACTTCTCTCACAAGCAAAACATGATCACACCTTAGTACTCTTCAGGTGTTAATCACATAAGCGATGTGAACTAGATTATTGACTCTAGTAAACCCTTTGGTGTTAATCATATACACATATGGGTGTTAATCATATACACATATGAATATTGGTGTTAAATCACATGGCGATGTGAACTAGATTATTGACTCTAGTGCAAGTGGGAGACTGAAGGAAATATGCCCTAGAGGCAATAATAAAGTTATTATTTATTTCCTCATATCATGATAAATGTTTATTATTCATGCTAGAATTGTATTAACCGGAAACATAATACATGTGTGAATACATAGACAAACATAATGTCACTAGTATGCCTCTACTTGACTAGCTCGTTTATCAAAGATGGTTATGTTTCCTAGCCATGGACAAAAGAGTTGTCATTTGATTAACGGGATCACATCATTAGGAGAATGATGTGATTGACTTGACCCATTCCGTTAGCTTAGCACTTGATCGTTTAGTATGTTGCTATTGCTTTCTTCATGACTTATACATGTTCCTGTAACTATGAGATTATGCAACTCCCATTTGCCGGAGGAACACTTTGGGTGCTACCAAACGTCACAACGTAACTGGGTGATTATAAAGGAGTACTACAGGTGTCTCCAATGGTACATGTTGGGTTGGCGTATTTTGAGATTAGGTTTTGTCACTCCGATTGTCGGAGAGGTATCTCTGGGCCCTCTCGGTAATGCACATCACTATAAGCCTTGCAAGCAATGTGACCAATGAGTTGGTTACGTGATGACGCATTACGTAACGAGTAAAGAGACTTGCCGGCAACGAGATTGAACTAGGTATTGGATACCGACGATCGAATCTCGGGCAAGTAACATACCGATGACAAAGGGAACAACGTATGTTGTTATGCGGTTTGACCGATAAAGATCTTCGTAGAATATGTAGGAACCAATATGGGCATCCAGGTCCCGCTATTGGTTATTGACCGAGAATGGTTCTAGGTCATGTCCACATAGTTCTCGAACCCGTAGGGTCCGCACGCTTAACATTACGATGACAGTTTTATTATGAGTTTATAAGTTTTGATGTACCGAAGTTTGTTCGGAGTCCCGGATGTGATCACGGACATGACAAGGAGTCTCGAAATGGTCGAGACATAAAGATTGATATATTGGAAGCCTATGTTTGGACATCGGAATGGTTCTGGGTGAAATCGGGATTTTACCGGAACACCGGGGGGTTACCGGAACCCTCCCGGGGGATAATGGGCCTTAGTGGGCCAAGAGGGAGAAGAGGAGGGCCGGCCAGGGCATGCCGCGTGCCCCTCCCCCCTAGTCCAAATAGGACAAGGAAGGGGGGGAGGCGGCGCCCCCTTTCCTCTTTCCCCTCCCCCCTTTCCTTCTCCACCAAGGCAAGAGGGGGGAGTCCTACTCCCGATGGGAGTAGGACTCCTCCAGACGCACCCCTAGGGGGCCGGCCGCACCTCCCCCCTCCCTCCTTTATATACGGGGGCGGGAGGGCACCCCATAGACACACAAGTTGATCTACGGATCGTTCCTTAGCCGTGTGCGGTGCCCCCCTCCACCATATTCCACCTCGGTCATATCGTCGCGGAGTTTAGGCGAAGCCCTGCGCCGGTAGAACATCATCATCGTCACCACGCCGTTGTGCTGACGGAACTCATCTCCGGAGCTTCGCTGGATCAGAGGCCGGAGATCGTCATCGAGCTGAACGTGTGCTGAACGCGGAGGCCCTGTACATTCGGTGCTTGGATCGGTCGGATCGTGAAGACGTACGACTACATCAACCGCGTTGTGCTAACGCTTCCGCTTACGGTCTACAAGGGTACGTGGACATACACTCTCCCCTCTCGTTGCTATGCCATCACCATGATCTTGCGTGTGCGTAGGATTTTTTTTGAAATTACTACATTCCCCAACATATCCGTCTCGCTGGGCCTTATTTGCCTCTAACAAATGGACGTACACCGACCGATCTCTCGCTATACATATAGCCAGCTAGGTCCTTATAACTCGTTTTTACCCACACATCGATCGATCTACCTCATTAGTTGTGTCTCTCCCTTCCTCTGACAAACAACAATTGATCTATCGATCTAGTTAGGTTTGCTTACCAAACACATGGTTCCCCTTCATCATCCATGGATGCGTCCCGACAGATCTATCACACACAGGCACACACAGAAACACATCCCCACTCTTATTGATAACATTGTAGTTCCACCCTCAGTTTGTCTAGTAGGCCTCTCCCAACATCTCCGAGAAGCAACTCCATCACCCATCCAGCACTCTACCCCTCTCCCTCCCTCTCCCTCCCTCTCTCTCTCCTCTCTCTCTCTATCCCATCATATTTCCCGTCCTTCAGTTATGTACGGATGTCGAACGATCTCCCTCATGACATAGCTGGGTCTCTCCTTCTCAACACATATACGAGTCGTTCTACCTCTATAGTTAGGCCTCTGCCTACCCCTCCCCCACACACACCGATACATCAAGCGCTCTAGTCATGTCTCCCTGCCACACACAAACTTGACATGTGCCCTCTAACGTTCCGGTAGGCCAGTCGCCCTATATCTTTGACTTGCACACACACACACACGCAATTTTGATGGCTCTCTTCATCGATCTCGCACCCACCCGTACTTGATCCTCTCTTCGACTCTATCGATAGCTATGACCCCTCCCTCTCTTCTCGTGGATTGCCCGACCCTCTATGTATGATATGGATAGGCCTCCATTTCACACACAACGCATGCAAAATTTTGTTTGAGATGTCATCGACACATATTCCCACAAATAATTCACGAAATCAACCCCCACCCCACCCCCACCCCCACCACAAAACAAAAAACACTCACGAACGCGGTTTGTATCTCTCACACACACCCACGTAGGTGGGGGACGTGCACGAAGAGAAGATGATGCGGAGCATCCCTCGCTCATACCCACGGACGTATCGGCATCTCCCTCAACACCACTTGGACCCATGACAAGAGCTAGAGCCAAGGCTATCGAAGATAAGGTGAACTCGCTCCTTTCTGAACTTCCTCTCTCTACTCACGAGACTTGGCTACTACCTCAAATGGACACTCTGTGTGTGATCAGGTACCTGGAGGAAAGCCATGGTGCATCTACATCCATCGGACAAGGAGGCAAAGCTACCAACCGCGAAGGTCAAGAAGAAGGTCCACCGGAGAAAGCTCCAGCCACCGGACGACCGGCCGGGACCGGACGTCTGGCGCCTAAAGCCCCAGCCGCCAAGTCCCAGCCAACGCAGACCCCAGCGAGCGGACGTCCGGCCCAGACCGGACGACCGACCACACTCTCCAGCGAGCGGACGACCGGAGTCACCGGACGTCCGACACCTGTCAACAGAACGAATATTAACGAAAGTATGAAGATTCCGGACGTCCGGCGCCTCCTTCACAGAACGCTTCCAGTGGACGTCCGACGACACCGGACGACCGGTCCCCCATGAGCCACCGGACGACCGGTCCCCAACGGACGTCCGGTACCTGTCTGCGCACAGTTTCGGGCCAAAGCCCATGTACCCCTCCACTCTGTCCCCTTTTGCACTAAGACTATATATAGGTCTCTCCTACCTCCTAGCAAGGGTTAGCATTGGATTAGCTCATATTTGTGTGAGAGCCTTTGCTCATCCACTTGGATACTTCTCCTCGGAGTTCACGACCTCTTCGGAGAAGATCCCCCAAGCGGATTCAAGACCCCTTTCTAGGGAAGAACATCAAGGCCTCCTCACGGAGAAGAACGGTTCCTTTGTATCCTTACCTTTGTTGATTGTGGATCATATGTTACTCTTTGTGTTCGGTGATCTAGCACTTGTGTGATCGATTCCTTGTTGGTTTAGTGATTCTCTCTCGTTTTCCCCGTGTTTTCCCATTGTGCTTCCGCGTGTTCTTCATGATTCCCCGTAGGATCCACTCCAAATGTGAAAGATCGTCGCTATAGGGTTCCGCCCTACAACATCTTGGTATCATGAGCCACGTTGATCACGTTTTTGGAGCCCCTACCCCGTGTTTTCTAGCTTGATTTTGTTGTTTTCGTCCTAAATCCGAAAATCCCCACCAAAAAATAGCCCCAAATTTATTTTGTGATTTGTTGGTGAATTGAGATTTTGTTGGATTTGGTTCATGGATTTGAGTTGCTACGTGTGGATCTATCTTTCCCCTCCCTCCCCACCCTTTTCCATCCACCAATCCACTCGATTTCGACATCACCACCTCTATCCACCCCGAAATCGTGCAGTTCATCCCGTGCCCGAATTTCGCCCAGGCACCAGACGACCGGAACCTACCGGACGTCCGACGACCGGACGACCGTAAAAACCGGACGTCCGTGAAACTCTGACGAAACTGAAATTTTCAGTTCGGCCACCACCACAACCCCACCTTCCACCACATCTTTCAAACCCACATACACCACCTTCCTCCCCAATACCTCCGATGACGATTTTAACATAGTTTGGTCCTTGAGATTTTGAGTTGTGGCTCCCGTGTCCTATTGTGTTTCGGCTATTTAGGTACGGTTCGACTTCATCATCACCACGACTTGTCTTCACAAGGGTCTCATCATCGCCAAGGACGGTAACTTCGACGACATCTTTGTCATACCTTGCAATTGCATTGATACCCCACATGGCCCTACTTTTGCGTAGCTTACCCATCAAGACTAGCCATTGAGTATTGCCGACAACGTGACTTGTGCACATTAGTGATAATACTCCATATCATACATACCATACCATAGTGGTGCATATCTTGGGATCCACTCATGTGTCACAAAGTTGTCATCGCATACACAATTGCTATCTTGGTTCGTGAAATTTTGCATGAGAAAAGAGCTCAAAAGTGAAAGAGCCACCCAAGCTTTTAAGCAAAGAGGAAAGATAAGCAAAGAGCTTATGAACAAGAACCATAGCATCATACTACATTAAGATTGTCATATAAGATCATCTTGGATCATAGCACCGAAATACCATACATATAGCATACGTGGGATAGAGATAGTTGCATTTTTGCCTAGTAGGTTGTGCACAAGTTCCGTATCCGCCTATTGTGCAATCGTGCTAGTGTCTCTCTAGTATTGTGCAACAAGAGCATTTTTGTGGGTTCCACATTTTGGCTCACTTTTGGTTTGCACAATCCCATCTATCTATTTGCGTGTGTGTTCCCATGTTCCACTATTTTGCTTGGTCTACTTGTTGCATTTGCAAATTTGTGAACCATTTCCAACATTATTGAAGCTCACTTACTATTGCATCAAATTTTATGCCACCATCCTAACCAAGCTCCACCATAAGCTTTTACTTGTGTAGGTGTGAGAACCGACAAGAATTGGTACCAATAGTGCTATTTCATTGTCCGCATTTGAGTGAACTTGATTCATCATCAACATCGGTCAAAGGTACATTGGTATAAGTTCTTCTCCTTCTACCACTCACATTTTGCTTGAAATGATGGATAGGCCAAGTACTTCTACCAACCCACTCTTCATCGAGAAAGACGACGACATGTCATCATACGTCACCAAGAGCCACCTCTTTGGTGCACAACGAGCGTTGCATCAAGAGCAACAAGCAATGAACGACCGCATCGACAACCTCGCCACCGACTTGCGACTCTCCGAGCAACATACAAGAGACTACTTTGACAACAAGCTCGACGCACACAAGCAAGAGAACGATGCAAGAATGGATGAGATCCGCGCCTTGTTGGTGAACCGGCCTCCTTCTACATCGTGATACTCAAGACGGAGCCACTCAAGTTGACACTCCGACGAATCCTTCTCCGGCTCAAGTACACCAACATCAAACACTCTTCGACGAGCCACGCGTCAAGACCGTCATGCATCTCGCAACCCGCTACACGTCAAGCATTCACAAGAGCAAGTCGATGAGCAAGTCCCTCGTCCTCAATGAAACCAAATAGCGTTTGCTCAAGCTCAAGAACGACAATGTCTTCATCGCCAAGAAGAAGAAGAACAAGCACGTCTACACCAAGAGCAACAATACGCCAAGGCTCAACGTCTTCAACAACAACAACGAGAAGCACAAGCTCTTGAGGCGGAACGTGCCCTTCAAGCATCAAGTCGAGCTATCGCCAACCGCAATCGCGAATGGCGCAATCAAGAGGAAGCCCTTCGAGAAGAAATCCAAGAGAGGAACTACCATCCGCGTGTCCAACATCAAGCTCCACAAGCTCCTTCACAAGCTCGTCAAGCTCCACCTCAACCTCAAGGTCGACAAGAGCAAGTTGATCATGGACTTCCTCCATGCCAAGAGCAACATGAGGATGATTACCCTCCACGTCAAGGGCGTCATCATCACCATCGCCAACAACACAATGAAGAGCAACGCTATGGCAAGCTCAAATTCACAATGCCCAAGTTCAATGGAAGCAATGATCCCAAAGAGTACCTCTCATGGTCATTGAAGGTTGACAAGATCTTTCGTTTGCACAACTATGAGGAAGAGAAGAAGATCTCTATGGCATCACTTGAGTTCCAAGACTATGTGCTCATATGGTGGGAACAAGTCCTTGAGCGCCGACAAGCAAGAGGTGAACCTCCAATCACCACTTGGGCTCAAATGAAGGATGTCATGCGAGCACGTTTTGTGCCAACCTACTACAACCGCGATCTCTTCAAGAAGCTACAACTCCTCAAGCAAGGAACAAAGAGTGTTGAAGAATACTACAAGGAAATGGAGATTGCCATGATTCGAGCCAATGTCACGGAGGATGATGAGCAAACAATGGCACGATTCTTGAATGGACTCAATCATCCCATCCAGAAGATCGCCGACTTCCAACCCTACTCCAACCTCATTGAGCTCGTGCATCAAGCTACAAAGGCGGAACGCCAAGTGCAAGATGACTTCAAGTACGCCAAGTACTCCTCCAAGATCTACGGCTTCTCCAATAACCAAGCTTCAACAACTACTCCAAATTCGACATCAACCAAGCCTTCTCCAAGCAACGACGACAAGCCAAGTTACAAGAAAA
Source organism: Triticum aestivum (assembly GCF_018294505.1). Taxonomy (NCBI): domain Eukaryota; kingdom Viridiplantae; phylum Streptophyta; class Magnoliopsida; order Poales; family Poaceae; genus Triticum; species Triticum aestivum. The sequence goes on from NC_057813.1 coordinate 239,277,599, forward strand.
CTTCCACAAGTTCAAGTCGTCTTCCTCCTACTACAAGCAACTTCAAGCCGCGTGCTTCGCCATCTACTCCAACCGATGAGACCGTCAAGACAAGCTCCTTCAAGTGTTTCACTTGCGGCGGCCGAGGCCACAAGTCCTATGAATGCACAAACAAGCGCACCATGATCCTCAACGACAATGGCACCTACGACTCAATGAGTGAATATGAAATGGAAGCTCTTGAGCAAGTGGCCATGCACCGGCGTGTGAACAAGGATGAAGATGATCAAGTCTTTTGTGATGAAGATACGAGCCCCGCTCTCGTTCTCTCCAAGGACTTGACTCTTCAACATCAACAAGAAAGACCAACGATGCCACATCTTCCACACAAAGGCCGACATCAATGGACGATCCGTCAAGGTCATCATCGACGGAGGTAGTTGCCACAACTTGGCAAGTGAAGAACTATGCTCCAAGCTTCAATTGGTCAAGAGGAAGCACCCACACCCCTACAAGGTTCAATGTCTAAGTGACTCCGGAACTATACGAGTTGAGCATACGGTCCAAGTATCCTTCAAAATTGGTGCATATGAGGACACTTTGGAGTGTGATGTGGTCCCAATGACCGTTTGCCATCTCCTTCTTTGTCGACCATGGCAATTCGACCGTGGTGTCTTCCACAACGGGCGTACCAACCACTATAGCTTTAAGATGAAAGGAAAGGAATATGTACTATGACCTATGTCTCCTAGTCAAGTGATAGCCGACAAGCAAGCCACCCACCGTAGAGAGAAGAGTGAGAAAGTGAGCCACCAAAACATGAGTGAGAGTAACAAGCCACACTTGAGCGCCTCTTCGGCTAGAGAGAAAAACCTCATACTATTTGCCACAAAAAGTGAGATGAGAGAAGTGTGTGAGAACCCATCGAGTGTGATGCACTTTGTCCTTGTGTGCAAGGATGGAGAACCAAAAACTAACACCATTCACGAGCTACCTTTGGTGTTTCAATCTCTTTTGCAGGAATTTCAAGATGTTTTCCCCGATGAGCTACCTCCGGGTCTACCTCCTCTACGAGGCATTGAGCATCGAATCGACCTCATCCCCGGAGCGCCACTTCCAAACAAAGCTCCATACCGTGTCAATCCCGAAGAAACCAAGGAGATTCAACGGCAAGTACAACAACTAATCGACAATGGTCATGTAAGTGAAAGCTTAAGCCCTTGTGCCGTTCCCGTCATACTTGTGTGTCACGCCCAATATGCGACCCTATCCAAAAGGAACTCGAAGGTCCCAGCAAGGATAGACCCGCATATTGAAACGCTTTTGCAAGGTGGATATCATTACATCAACATTACATAATAGATGGGGATACATACAAAAGGCATACAATGCCACACGAATACAACATCATCATACATAAGAGCAACATCCGACTACAGATGAAACACAAATAGAAAGTCGAACGACATCCACCCTGCTAGCCCAGGCTGCCAACCTGGAACCTATCCCCTGATCGAAGAAGAAGCAGAAGAAGAACTCCAAAACAAGCAAGCATCGCTCTCGCGTCAAGATCATCGCATAACCTGTACCTGCAACTATTGTTGTAGTAATCTGTGAGCCACGAGGACTCAGCAATCCCATTACCATGGTTATAAAGACTAGCAAAGCTTAATGGGAAAGGAAGGGGTAAAGTGGTGAGGTTGCAGCAGCGACTAAGCATGATATGGTGGCTAACATACGCAAATAAGAGCGAGAAGAGAAGCAAAGGGACGGTCGTCAACTAGTAATGATCAAGAGGTGATCCTGAACTCCTACTTACGTCAAACATAACCCAAAGACCGTGTTCACTTCCCGGACTCCGACCAAAAGAGACCATCACGGCTACACACACGGTTGATGCATTTTAATTCGGATCTGGTGTCAAGTTATCGACAACCGGACATTAACAAATTCCCATCTGCCACATAACCGCGGGCACGGCTTTCGAAAGATAATACCCTGCAGGGGTGTCCCAACTTAGCCCATGATAAGCTCTCGCGATCAACGAAGGATATACCTTCTCCCAGGAAGACCCGATCAGTCTCGGAATCCCGGTTTACAAGACATTTCGACAATGCTAAAACAAGACCAGCAAGACCGCCCGATGCGCCAACAATCCCGATAGGAGCTGCACATATGTCGTTCTCAGGGCAACACCGGATGAACACTACGTATAACTTAAACCAGAACTCGAGTTTCCCCGAGGTGGCGCTGCAAGTGGCTCTGGTTCGGACCAACACTTAGACAAGCATTGGCCCGGGGGGGGGGGGCTGAATAAAGATGACCCTTGGGTTAATTACTCCCAAGGGAAAAGTAGGTGGTGGTGAGGCAAATGGTAAAACCAAGGTTGGGCCTTGCTGGAGGAGTTTTATTCAAAGCGAACTGTCAAGGGGGTCCCATAAATCACCCGACCGCGTAAGGAACGCAAAATCCGGGAACATAACACCGGTATGACGGAAACTAGGGCGGCAAGAGTGGAAAAAAACACCAGGCATAAGGCCGAGCCTTCCACCCTTTACGAAATATATAGATGCATTAATTAAATAAGAGATATTGTGATATACCAACAAAATCCTGTCCACCATGGAGCAATCTTCAACTTCACCTGCAGCTAGCAACGCTATAAGAGGGGCTGAGCAAAAGCAGTAACATAGCCAAGCAATGATTTGCTAGGAAGGGTGCAAAAGGTTAGAGGTTCATGGCAATTTGGGAGGCTTGATGAGCAAAAGATAGGTAGCGTAGCAAAGCGATAGAACGAAGCAACTAGCATAGCAATGATAGTAGTGAGATCTAGGGTAGCGGTCATCTTGCCTCAAATCCCGCAATGAAGAAGAACGAGTCCATGAAGAAGATGAAGCCACGAAGACGAACCAAGCGTAGGCGAACGAATCCTCACGATCGCAACGAAACGAGAACTATCGAGAAGAAGCACACAACATGGTAAACACACCACACATAGACAAGACATGATGCATAACAAGCATGATGCATGACAAAGCTAGATGAAGCTACTCATGGCAAGAGACGATGCAAACAAGAGCAACACATCAAAGCAAGTTTAAATGAGGTCGGGAACGACATATAACAATTCCGGTAAGTCCTCATATGCAAATTTAGAAATTGGTCCAGATCTGAATAAACCTTATGTTCAAGTTGTTAAACATCAAGTTAAGATGCACCAAGATGATCTACACGAGATTCTAGTCAAGTTACATATAAAGTCCGTTTGATTCGGAGCTACGGTCTAGAAGATATGAGCAAAACAAGTTAAACATGGCATTGATGCAAAATGCATACAAACATCAAGCAAACACACCAAAACAAGGATGCAACATGGTAATATGAAACTACATGCAAAATCAAGCAAGTTTCATATAGAGCACACTCAGAACGGAGCAACGGTTCAACACATACACTCTATACAAGACATAACAACAGTCTGCCCAAAACAACAACTAGGCATCTTGCAAGCATCAAAACAACAAGCTACAGCGCCCCAACATGAGAACAAAATGCATGGGCATGAAGTACAGGTAAAGCATGACAAAACATGAACACTGAGCTATCTCCAGAAAAGACTAGAACATGCTCAAAAGGACATGGGAAGATTGCAAATAATAACAGTTTCAGGCTTAGCAGAAATAACATCAGGTTGCAATGTTTAGAGCTATCAAACAACATGTTACAAGAACTTATCATGGCAACCAAAGACATGGCATGAATCTACTAATCTCATATAACAAAAGTCCCTTACTGACCATGAGCTAAAAAGGATCAGAAGATATGATGGCACCCATGTAAACATGGCAAGTTATAAGACAGATTCATACATGGCAGGAACAACAATAAGTAGACATGTTGGTGATCTTGAACCACTCACTACAGAGCAATACATGGCATCGCAAGACAACCAACAGCAAGAATACATGTTTATGAAGCTAAGCATGGCAAGAGCAAGTTCATAGGATGCTTGGATCACTAACAACAAACATGGTAACATTGAACTTAACGTTAACAGGCTGATAGCAACATTATTTAGCAAGTTTGGATCAAGATAACAACATGTTACAGCAGGCTATAATTGCAACCAGGGGCATGAATGGATAGAGCAAGACATGTATAACAAAACATCCTTAGTGAACATCTCCAGATTATGCATGGAATGACTTGTAGCAGCAGGTTAACATAGCAACAAAATATAACAGAAACAGCCTAGCAAAACAACAACAGCAAGTACCCTACTTAACAAGCTTGATGCACTCACTACACAACTCACAAAAATACATGGATAGCACCTCTGGAAAGATGGCATAGCATAGATCAAAACACATGTAGACATCAACCTCATAGGATGCACACATCAAACATGGCAAAAATGACAAATGAGCATGTTATAACAGTTTCAGCAGATTAACATCACATAGCACTCTTGCGACGATGAGTCAGGCATCAAGATGAACTCCAATGAACATCATGCAATGGAATGAAATGAAGTACTCGTCGACGCGTACAATTTGACATATTACACGCACGAAACGGAGCAGTATGCATAGAGTTATGGCAGGTCAAACAGGGCATGAAAATGTTACAGATCTGGGGACTTGGTGGATTTTTCAGGAAAAAACGGAGTGAGCGCAGATTAGCTAAATAGCGCCGCAGGCGAGGGATAGGCTGACGGGGGCGCTCACCTTGTGGGCTACGGCCTAGGTCAGTGGAGTGGGCCGGCGCTGCTGCGTGGGCTTGGGCACTGGGCCCTGGGGAGTGGGCCGGCTTGCGGGGCCCATGGCGGCGCCTCGCTCTCCTCCCGATCCCTCCTGGATCGGGGAAGGAAGGGCCGACGAGGACCGATGACGGCGCGGCGAGGCCCGACGAAGAGGGGCGGAGCTGATGTGAGGCGAGGGCGGCGAAGGATGGCGACAGGGACCGGATCCCGGTGGCGACTGCCGGATCCGGGCGCGGCGCAGCTTCGGGCGGCGTGCGGGCGACGTGGGCGCGGAGCTCGAGCTCCGGCAAGCTTCTACCGATGCGGCGGCGAGGAAGCATCGACGGTGGCGGCTTTCATGGCGGCGGGGCGCCC